>NC_072767.1:21423265-21685158 GCF_022539595.1 Amphiprion ocellaris | reverse complement strand
AAAAGAAGTCATTTTCTTTTTTCTTTTCTTTCTGGTTGACTTGATGCTGTCAGATGCAGATGTTGGAGCTGATTCTGATCTTTCAGGATAAAAAGCTGCTTTACCTTCACAGACTTTTCAGGAAATTATTCTCTCAGGTTTTCTCTGCTATTTATATTTTTATTATCTGCGATTATTTCATTATTGTAAAAATAAAGTTTGAGGCATTAAGACTCATTTAGTTATTTTAATCCTGAAATCTTTGATGTAGCAGAACTAAACTTCAATTTTCCTTCTTGTACTTCTGATACTAGAACTAAACGTATCTTCAACATGGATCATCTGCTTTTAATGAATCAGCAGCAACATCACAACAACAAATGAGACAATTTTCAACAAATTAATGAAACTGATATTTAAAACTATCAGTCTGTTTTAGTGTCAAATTAAAGCTGATTACTGACAACTACAACATTAATGTTACTGTTTTAATCACATTTAAGTTTCCTGAACGTTACATTAATGTCAACCAGCCACAGTTTTATGAACTTAATGAACCACATTACATGAACACAACACACTTCAGCTGTTTACATGAAACTCAACACATTAGCTTGATGCTACGTTAGCTTTAATCAGGCTACGACTGAGCAGCTAGCTCGGTTAGCATCGCTAACATTAAAGCTAATATTTACTATGCTAACTTTCTTCTCTGGTCAACACACGCTGAAACAAACTCCACCAACATCTGGAGTACATGGCACACATCATATCTGACACTAAAGCTGCATATAAAGTGCATTAAAAGCGGCACCGATACGAAAATAAACATTTACTTACCAAACTATTGGAGTCCTTTCAGTGTCTGCTGGTAGAATCAGCCGAAGGTAGAAAACTGGTTAAAACAAGCCAACAGGCAGGAAAACTGTCTGTGGAAAATGTTTTGCTTCTCCACCGATAAATAAACGAACAGTTATTATATCAGAATTAATCCAAACGAAGAGAGCAGAGTCTCTGCTGCCTCCTCCATAGGACCTGTCAATCATTCCAGACCGGACTGTCAATCAAGTAGTCCCGCCCCCTGGCTTCGCAAAACTTTAACGCTCTATAAAAAAAAATCAATATTGATTTATTTTAAGATCGGCCACCTGATCTCTCATTTTGACCATGAAAACTCACGAAAAAAAAAAATGTATGTACAGTCTATGCACCGTACTCTGTTTGGCTCCACACTTGCTGATGACCATTTCCGGTCTCAGAAAATGAAAAAACTGACCTTTTTTCGTTTCTGTCTCTTCCTGATTTTACTTTCTTGTTATTCTAAATATAAAACAAAAATCAAAGCATTTAAAAAAAAAAAAAAATCGTATATCCGTTTTTGATCATGAAAAGGAAAAACGCCTTGTATTTCAATTTTAATTTTTGTATTTTAAAACGAAAATCAAATAACCACTCGTTTTTTGTTTTTCAATACCGTTTCAGAACGGAAAATCTAATTATCAGATCGTACACGGACCCAACCAGGTACTTGGTGTGTCTTGTGAAGATTTACATCTGATCACAGAAGTGACACTTTTAACGTGACATTTTCCCAAAATACCTTATTGTAGGTTAATAAGTCATAAAAAGTCAGAAATTATTTTTTATTGTTTTTTTTTTTTTTTTTTTAATTTTGTGAATGTGAAGCGCCACTGCTGATCATGAGGGTTAAGAACTGAGGCACAAAAACTGTTTCAGGTATTTATAAGCAGGTGTAGCTTTACAGTGTGCAGATGCAGGAGTGGAAAACTACTCAAGTATCATACTTAACAGTACGTTTTTTGTACTTGTATTTTTGTTTGCCCATTTTATTCAACTGTTTTACTAAAATACATGTGACAGTTGTGGTAGGTGATTAATAATTGCTATTATGATATGAGTAGATAAATCAGCTCCAGCAGTAAAATTGTTGCTCATCCAGTACTGCATCACTACTAATAATACATTTGAATATTTTGGGCATTCAAATAAAGCTGCACAATCGCTTAGTAGCATCTTAAATACGAGATTAACCCTCCTGTTGTCCTCATTTACAGGCACCAAAACATATTGCTTCCTTGTCTGAAAAAAAATCCAAAAATCCTGCAAAAAATTACCCAAATTTCTGAAAATTTGCAAAACCTTTAGGAATAAAATTCCAATAATTCCTTAAAAGTTTCCCTTAAAAATTTTATTTAAAATTAAATTATTAAAATCCCCCAAATTTGGCAAGAAATTTCTTGTAAACATGTTCAAAAAATGAGTAAAAATCTTCAAAAAAAATCCTAAAAATATCTAAAGTGATTACATATATATCAGCAAAACCTCTAATATTTTCTTTAAGAACATTCACAAAAAAAAATCAACCAAAATCCAGTGAAATTCGCTGGATTTTGGTAGATTTTTTTTGTGAATGTTCTTGAACATTTTGAACATTTTTTTTTCTACCAAAAAATGTTCAAAAATTTCCCAAAATGTTGAAAATGTGGACATCAGAAATTTCACTATAAAAACATTTTTTTCCCCCCACATTTTCAAACTTTAAAATGGGTCAATTTTGACCCGTTGGACAACACGTGGGTTAATAGTGCATTGCTTTCACCTCTGAGTACAGGTTTCCTTTTTCTAGTTACTTCTAGTTCAAACAACGCTGAAAGAAAATCGCAGCTTGAGAGGAATATTAAAATGTCAGCACTGACTCATTCTGTGTTTGTGTGTGGACATGTGACTGCAGTAGATAAATTAAACTGCTTTAAATCTCTACAGTAAATAGGCTACCAGACACTATAAAAGAAGAGCTCCACAAATCAGCTTAATGAAATTTTATTCCATAACCGATCACACAAATATTCAAACGTCTGTAGGCACCAACAGGCCTGCTTCACATTTCTCCTGCTGCATCGTACATATTCCCGTCTTTCTACCCTGATAGTGGTTAAAAAAGCTCCGCTAACATCACAGTTAACGGCTCTTTAGGGTCAGGTGAGTCCAGTTTTCTGTCTGGGCTCCTGTGAGTTCTCATCTGAGGCCACCAACATTTCAGCAGCAAAGCTCCTATCATTAAAGCGCAGTAATTTAACCTACAAATTAAAAAAAATAAAATAGTGCCTTTAAACTTAATTTAGCCACTTTTTTTTTCTTTTTACATTAAAAGGCCTTTTCATATGTTCCATAAACTGTAGAAAATCAAGAACCTCACTCACCCAGACGCCCTGAATCACCGTCATTTCCGTTTCAACGTTGGCGCTATATAAATAAAATTGAATTGAATTGAATTGTATTTAAATCGCGGTTTAACTTCAGTGACTATGAGTGAACCATAATCGCTAACCTTCAGTTTTCCACCGTCGGGATTGCTACACATACCTAGAATATCCTTATTTACAACTACTTCATGTACAAGATCAGCTGTGTAGAGTGCAACAACCTCTTTCAGCATTTTACGTCTTATCATTGTGTCTGAAGAACTGTCATCGAGGAAGCGTGTTGTCAGCGTGATAGAAACCTCGAGCATTTCAACATTTATATGATGCATGAGGTTTGGCAACAGGAAAACAATTGAATGAGTTGATATATTTGCTGTAAACTGACATATAAACTAACTCTTGTACATTTCACCTGTGAGTGCAAAAACTGATTCATTTCTGGGCTGAATGGCTTTAAAAAGAAAAAAAATGGAAAACAGAATTAAATAAGGCCAAATGAAACATGATGAAGTCAAAACGTATTTACAAAATTCCACAAAGTTACAGCGTTAAATGAGTCAGCACGAGTCGTCAGAATGCACTGACTGTACAGATACAAAAAGCAAAAGATATGGCTTAATGACATGTTCTGAATCATGAGATAGCTTAAAATTCATCGTTTTTTGGCTTTTGGAACACGTACAAAAACAGATGATTATTTTTTTTGAAGTTGACAAAAACAAGAGAAACACCAAATACATGTAAACGCCAGAATGCATTTCATAGGACTGATAAGTATTCCTAGAGCTGTTTCGTCATTTGATGCTCATTTGGCAAACTTTGGCAAACCGAAAATAAATAAACACAAATTATTTCTTTAAAACATCCTATTAACTTGTTTTTTGGATTCTGTCTCTTCATCTCAAGTATAACAGTAAAATAAACAACATTTCTTACACATCGCTGCTACTTCACATATTTAATATAACCGTCCATCCCAGAAATACAAATAAATAGCTGGATTCAACTCATTGATAACTTCTTCAAAATCATAAAGCTATTTTACATGGCTTCTTTTCAATTCTCTTCTGTACAACAATCACAAATGTAAACCAAGACCGAACAAGGACAACTTAAGGCAACCAAAACAAGCAGGAAGAGGTTGGATCAATGATACGTGGACACACGGCCTGGACCTCCTCAGCTGCAGCAGCTTTATTTAGGAGGCAGCGGGTTGTCGGGGGTCGTTGGGGTTGCCAGCTCCTTATAAAAGTTCTCAATGTGATCCTTGAACATTTTCGCCACCACCGGCCGCTTCAGCTTCATGGTCGGTCCTGCGGAACGAGCGAAGAAATCCTGCTGTTAAACGGCTGCTTTTCCGAAACAAACCCTGTTGCCGCGTCAATAGCTTTGCTTAGAGGTCTTAACTGGTGGCATTTGGGAAGAAACTGTAACTCCATCCTGCACATCTCACAAAAACACCACAAGAAGTCACTGCATCAGAGGTTTAGCATGTGCATCTACATCCTTTTCATCTTATTTTTTTAACTGTATGCACATTAGGATAATGAGCGCACAATCAACTGTGACCATAAATGGGTGTAGAAACGCCCTTAAGCATCTGTTTATATATTGTTTTCACTCCACTACTCATTAAACCTGACAGCGAAGAGGACAGCTGTCATTAAACATAACCTTAATGTACAGCTGCGACTACTCATAGCACTCAATCATCATGCTAATCATCACAACAAATCATCAGAGATTCATTTATAATGTTAAAATTGTTGAGGGAAATTAAAAGATGACGTTACATAAAGACTACTGATGGGAAATCAAGGCTGAAGTATTGATCACAATGATAAAAGTGCATCACTCAAGCATTAACTTCAAATGAAGCTGATCAACGGACCTTTGATGCTGTCCATTTGCAGACATATTAGGAGAATGCCATCATAAATGTCAAATTGGGATAATTACATTAACAGCTGTAACTCCTACCTTAATTAACTTTATCTTGGTGATTTGGCCAGCTGATAGATGAATGAAAGCCAGCATACTGACTCAACATTTTAAACCCCAAGTTCTGGTGCAGCTAAACTTGTGCTGAACTGCAGATTGACACTAAATGACACAACTCGTGCCTCTAGAGTAGCCTTTTCATTAAACCCAAGAGCAGGAAGAAGCCATTTTAAAAGGGAATGTTTTTTTTAGGTTGGTGGTTCTCAATCTGTGGTCATGATATGAATCTAAGGAATCACATGATGATTACCGATTTAAGAAATTAATAAAATTGAAGTTGTGCAACACAATATTAACTTATTTATTCTCAAGATTTTTTTGTAACACAGTTCTAGCTCTTAAATCTTTAAACCTGTATTACTTGAGAAAAAAAAAAGAATCTTTGCACTGTTTACAACTCGAATGTGAACCATTTGGCCATTAATCTAAATGCTTTGTATTAAGGTGCCACCGTATATGTGGCTCTTAAGTGTCTTCATTGTGTAATTCCACACACGGCAGGCTTTAAATGTTCAGTATTACTTTTCCAGTGTTAGTGTTAAAACAAACATTCTTACGGTGTTCCACTCACCCAGCTCTCCTCCACCAACAGAGAAGTCCCGATCCAGAACGACCCACTTCTGAATGCGCTGAGCGTTGGAAGTCGCCTTCTCGTTGACTCGGTTGATTCCCTCCTGGATGGCAGCGTAGACCACACGGTCTCGGCCGCTTGCGATCTCAGAGACACGTGTGGCGTTGCTGCCCAGCTTCTTGCAGATCTCCACAGCTTCTGGTGTCAGTTCGTCCTCTGGATCACCTGACTCTGCGTTTACTTGGCACTGAAGGGACATAAAGTATGAATGTTTTATTTTCTTGTTGCCCGATACTTGAATTTTCCAGCATTACTACAGTACTAATTTGTAGAGGCTCTGTTAACGTTATCTTCTAGTTTCATATTCTCCCACCAGGTGGCAGTGTTTGAATGAAATATGTAAGAGGTCGGTGTCTCCTTTTACTGCCTCTCCTGTTTGCCATCAGTGAAGACAGATATGTTTACTTTCTGAGATTAGATAGGAACATATTAAGATTAGATGTTTACAATGCTAAGAGTCTGAGCTGAA
Organism: Amphiprion ocellaris; assembly: GCF_022539595.1. Taxonomy (NCBI): domain Eukaryota; kingdom Metazoa; phylum Chordata; class Actinopteri; family Pomacentridae; genus Amphiprion; species Amphiprion ocellaris. The sequence continues at coordinate 21,678,854 of NC_072767.1, read as the reverse complement.
AAGCATGTCTCAGATACAGAGCATCCAACAAATTACATCTGATATCTACCACTCTGCAACAGAGTTACATCCTGTGTTATCTACATGGTTACAGTTTAACTACAGGAGTACAGTCTCTCTGTTCGCTAGAGTGATCAAATCAAACAAATATTAAAAAATACGCCTGTTTTCAGGGCTGCCTTTTTACCTTAATGGTGAGCAGCATAGACAGAAACTTCTTCTTGTCTCCGATCAGCATGGCGTTGCTAATCAGAGGCACGGCCTCCTTCACCGCATCCTCGATAGGGACCGGAGGGATGTTCTCACCTCCTGCTGTGATGATCAGCTCTGCAATCAAACACAGACAAACAGGGTAAGTAAACAGGCTAGTTTACAGACTGCAGTGAAGAAAACTAAATCAGACTCACCGTCCTGTCAGAGGATATATTACTGCATAAAAAGAATCAATAGTCCCAAGCAGACAGGCTCTAGTTCAGAGTGACTGATGTGATCTATCTTTACGAGGAATACCTTTAATTCGTCCGGTGATGAAGAGGAAGCCATTCTCGTCATGTTTGCCCAGATCACCTGAGTGCAGCCAGCCCTCTGCATCCAGAGCCTCGTCTGTCTTGTCGGGCATATTTAGGTAACCCATGAAGACGTGACGACCCCAGAAGCAGATTTCTCCGTTCCCCTCTTCGTCTGGGTTGTGCAGCTTTGTCTTGCATCCTGGGATCTCTTTACCACAACTGCAAGACAAGAAAAACATTTGTACCCCTCTCCATCAATCATGTGAAATGACTTTAATACAGCACTGTAGGGAAAATCTGCATTTGATCAAACAGAAACAGAAAAAAGTACCTGGTGAGTTTGAAGGCATTAGGGCGGGAGATGGTGTGAGGTCCGGTGCTTTCACTCATGCCGTACAGTTCATAAAGAGGGATATCGAGGCTGAGGAAGAACTCCAGGGTGTCTTTGGTGATGGGAGCGGCGCCTGTGTAGCACTTGTTGCAGCGGTCCAGCCCCAAGGCCTTACGCACCTTTTTGAACACAAGCTTTTTGGCGATGTGATAGCTGAGTGGAGTGCGACCAGCAGCTTCATTTCTGAGAAGAGACGACAGTGTGAGCATTTGTTGATAAAAATGAGAAGAGTTGCACAGTATCATAAGCTCATTTTAAGTCTGCATTTATGCTTAGATCCCCAAAAATGACATAAGCAGCACATAAGAGCAAAAAAAAAAAACCCTTACAGTTCACCAACAAAATATTTATAACTGCAGTGGTTTCGCATAAGAGAGAAGAACTGATAGAGAAAATAGCATTTCAGTAAAAAAAAAAAACAGGAACTTGCCACTTCCTGAAAAAATGAGTCAAGCCTGTCTCAGTAAAGCAGTGATTTTGGATTATGTACGTACTGGTTCATCTTGGTGAGATTAGTCTGCAGACCCACATCTTTGGCCCAGGCAGCCACTTTCCTGCGTACAGTCGAAGACTTTTGACCGACGGATTTCATCTTCTCCTGCATCTTCTCCCAGACACGTGGGACGCCCATGAAGGCTGTGGGACGCACCTCCTTCAAAGTGTTTACCAGCGAACCCTGATAAAACACATTCAAATACCATTACCACCTGCTGCCTTTAGTTAACATGTAGTCTTATGTGTTTCCCAGCTCACATGGATTTAAATTTTAGACAACTGCTACCACCATGCGCATCGACCTGGAAAGATTTAGCATGGAAATCAGAATGCACGGTAAAAATCAAAGTTCTAATCCCAGTGTTCACAGACTATGAATTCAAGCCCTGTCAGATAAGTCTGTGTGGGTTTATGCTGTTGGGGTGGTGAATGAGCCAAAGAGGCCTCTTCTGTTTGTACAACAGTCATGTGCAGCCCTCAGGATTTGTTTAACATTTACAGCCAGTTTCCTGCTAATCTGCAGCTTTTTGTTACATTACACACTTAAATTGTTCTAATGAACATGCAGGAGCCATGATAATGAAATTATCAAATAAATGACTGTGAAACGGCCCCTGAGATGCGCAAATTCCCATAAAAGGACACGTTGCAGAAGATGCACATGACCAGTGGAGGGTTCAAGGATCTGAGATATGATGACAGGCTGAACCATTACGATCCGCTGAACTGGCTTTTCCTGTTTGATGACCCCCAACTATAGAATACCCTCTTTGTTGATGCTAGAAAGACAAATTTGTTCTTGTTCTTAACGTTTTAGGATTGTTGTTCTCAAAAAATCTGTTTGATAACTAGAACTGTTTCTTCTTGTTCCTTGCTATCACTGTAATCCTGTTTTTGTGATGCACTTTGGGCTGTGATAAAATAATTTACCAATGCTATCATTATAGGGAGCGTGGTTATCTGTCCTACAGCTATGTTGCATATATTTGTGTAAGTGACTACATTATAAATTGTCTCCATCTATGAACATTTTGCAGAAAACTAAATTCATATTCAACACTGGTATAATCTACAGAAATGTATATACAACAATTCAGCCATAAATTCTACTGTTATAAAGTTTAGAATCTTCAGTTTTTAGTGCCACTGTCAGAACTGTAAGTTCAATTCTATCTATTGAGTTTATGTTTAATGTGCTGTTAAACCCGAGTATATTATTTTAAGAGGTGTTTCAAATTTTTTGTCTTCCCTATTTACAAACATTAGTGAGGCGGAATATTGGGAACAACTGAGTTTAATGCAGTCCAATATAACCATCAGTAAGTATGACCTCTGACCTCTATAACAACCAAAAAAACAGACGATTCTGGGCGTCACTGAAGTGGACTTTGTGGCTGAGTGTTTTCATTTTGGGTGTCTCCATTGTTGTTCACAGCGTGTAAGAATACAGCCGCTGCGTCTCACCTTCAGGGCGTCTGGCTGAGCGAAGTAGGTCGCCCCTCCGACCTTCATGGTGACCCAGATGTCGACCATCTGAGCGGCGATGTGGCTCAGCGGCAGGTAGCTGACGACAGCCTCCTGAGCCTGAGTGGCTTCTGTGAGGCGCACGTGTTGGCTGGTGGAGAGCGCCGTCCAAGTTATCTGAGCAGAAAGAGAGAGAAAAACAGTAATTATGAGGCATTTTAACAGTTTTATGTCTGGGAGGTGACACAGAGATGTTTCTAGAAGACAAAGGTGAATGCATATGACCAGTGTTTCATATCAATATGGGCGAACTTTGGCACAAACAAAACAAATAATTGACTTGGTCAGACAGTCGGGCACCATGGTAATGAGCAACTGTAGAAGTAATGCTTACTTCTGGAAAAATACATTACTGCAAAAATACTGTGTTACAAGTAAAAGATCTGCACTGAAAATCCTACTTTAGCAAAAGCACAGGGGTATTATCAGTAAAGTGTATTTAAGTAGTAAAAGTAAAAGTACTTGTTGTGCTTGAGAGGCATTAATAATAGATTAATAGCAATGCAACACTGCAGAAGTAAAATGTTATTGTTGCAGCTGCTTAAGGTGGAGCTGGTTTTAACTATTGTACTTTTAATACAGTTAGTTACAGTGGTAGTTTAGGCCTCTGTTACCCAACCTGAGGGTCAGGCATCCCCAAAGGGTCACAAGTTAAACCTCAGGGGTTGAGAGATGATGAATGAGAATGTTTGGACTTTTTTCAGGTTTTTGTTGTAACTTCCTCTTTATGACACGAATGGTTCATAATGTAAATTCAACCAAGTCAGAAATTTTAGAGGGAAACGGATAACAACTCACCGTAGACTAGATGCTGCTTTTCAATAAGATGTCACAGGCCAAATCTTTAATGATACAAGCGTTTTAGGTTTTTTTTTTATGTAAAATGTTGATCTTGAAGTAACTATAGTTGTCAGATAAATGGATCAGAGTACAGTGTACAATAATTCACTCTGAAATGTAGTGCAGTAGTAGCATTAAATGAAAAACACTCAAAATATGCAAGTATTACAAGTAGATGTTGAGTAAATGTAACCTGTTACTGAACCAGGGTTACAGCTTGTTATTGGTCTGTGCGGATTGTCTTCAAGCAGGACTTTAACCACAGACACTAAACATAGGCAGGAACATTCCTTACAAGCGCTGTAATACGTCGGTCTGTGTACATCTGTCAGCTGCACTTTTGTGCCATGATAAAACAGGAGTGTGCTTCTGCTGTCAGCTGCAGGCAACACAACACAGATACTCGAGGATGTAAAAACACCCGTGGACCACATTGGCACTTACATTGTCATGGCTGAGCATGACTCCTTTGGGCTGGCCTGTGGTTCCTGAGGTGTAGATGAGCGTGCAGCATTGGTTGGGCTTCTGGCTGGAGAGGATCGCATCAAGAGGAGCATCAGGCTCGTCACGGCCGAGCTCCATGAACTCAGCCCACTGCAGTACACATAGAAACTTATTTACAATGTGTCTCGCACTCAATAAACCTTTTCATGTCTCTAGTTAACAGAGTGTGTGCTCACTGTGTACAGATTTGGTCTCTTCTCTTTTAGCGCATCTTTGTACTGGATAATGGCTTTCAAGTGTGGCAGCTTGTCTTCAACCTGTAAACAAACAAAATCCAATGTGAGAAGAACAAAGCTAGAGAATATTCAGCAAACCTATGAATATTTATAGTTATTACAAAAAACAAGACAAATACTGTGTTGATCAAAGGCTTGTCATAAAAGTAAAGTAAAGAATAAGGACGCAAAACATTCTAGTTGTGCCTGAAATCCTGAAACTGAACAAACTTGTGATTTAGATGCACTCACATTGAGGAAAAATTAAACAAATAGTGCATGGATGCTCCAAGAAAACCCCAGAAAACCAAAAATAACTAATACATTTTTGGAAAAGTGTAATTTCTTGTTAGAATAAAGCTGATTGGTGTGTAGCTTTTCCATATACTAACTTTAAAACAGTGCACTTTGATTGGCATATAGTATTGAATTGGGACACCTCGTGCAGACCTGCATATATTACTTTTTATGTGATCTATATACATTTTCAAAAAATATATCCACATTTGTGTGCTACACTTTATTACACATAATCTGTGCAGATACACATGATTCATATTTCTGTCATCAGCTCCTAGTTTGCTGATTTAAACTCAGTGTCAAACTTATTCTCCTCTCACCTGCAGGATTTTCTGCAGCTGTTTGTGATTCTCCACCACGATGATGTTAGCCTTGCAGTTTTCTGCTACATACTGGCATGCCTCTGGAGAGTTGGTGGTGTAGATGCCCACAGCAAACCCACTGCAAGAGATGAGACAGAATCAAAGTTAGCAAATCCAGGAACAGGTTCTTATTTTTGTGCTCATTTTTAGATTTAGTGATTCACACGAGTTCAGATGAAACTCTCCCCTCAGTTGTAAAGACAGATGTCTCATGAGGACATTCATATAATGTACAGTTACTTCTTATGCCAACTGCAGAAATTCTTTAAGATTTTGAAATTTTAAGACTTTTTAATATTTTCAAGGGCTTTTTTTTTTTTTTTTAAAAAAAGAAAAATGACATGAATCTTTCCGAGAGGTGAACCCTAAAATAAAGACTCACTGTTATTCAAACAAATTTCACTTTAACAAATAAATCCTCAGTTACTTTAGCTGGATAACATCATATTAACCTACAAAATTAAATCATGTTTGAAGCTTATATCTCTGGCTGCCTCTCAGCTCTGTTCAGGAGTGTCTCGTCCAACATGTGGCAGCTCCAGCATTTTAATTGCCACATTCCTGGTGACAATAGGGCAATAGAAACTACCTGGTCGAGCAGCATTTTTTTTTTCACTAAATACCTATCCATTTCTAATCGCATGTGGAACAAGCAAGACTTAATTCAATTTTTTTGGTTTTTGTTGTTTTTTAGAGTGCAAACGTGACTTTCCTGCTGAGTGTATCAAACACGATCTCTGATTGGTTCATTGCAACTGGTTTGATAAGCTGACATTCCTCTTGAGCTGCATCAGCACCAAGCAATAAGGAGGCATGGGAGTATCAGTGTCCTTGTTAAAAGTTCCAAGAGAGGAGCTGAACGTTCCTGCACCCAAGAGAACCACCATGCACTGATCTCCTTGTGCAACCACACTCATTTGCTTTGCTGCATGCCTGTTACGTCTTACAAGGACTGCAGTATCCAGAAAATGTCGATATAATCACGGCCCAAATTGGACAGAAGGCCTGAAAAATCCAACATCACGTAACAGATGTTTGGTGATGTAAGCGGCTCAGCCAGTGTAGCTCTGTCCTTGACCAATCAATGCGCTGAGGTCACAATTTGAAGGGTTTTGGTTTCTAAGGAGGAGTCAAGTTTTTGCACTCTTTTAGTTCGTTCAATAATGTTCACTGTTCGCTTCTGTTGAGGTCCTTCCTGCTGAATCTTTATGCAATCGAGAAATCTTTCTTGTGAAAGCTGTTATGTGATCTGTGCTCAGCTCATCAAATACTCAAACCCTTTGCTCTAATAAGTACTTGTCAGGAAATTTTACTCAGTGTACCAAAAGTCCAAGTATTTGGCCACTGTGACTGACACTATTACTCTGCCAAGGAACACGGCGGAGTTATGTGACGATGGGCGTACGTTTGTCTTTTTGTCTGTCTGTCTGTTTGTCTGTCTGTTGGCAACATTACTCAAATATGAAGTTTTCAGGGCAGGTCAAAAATGACACAAGGATCACCTGATTAAGTTTTTGACAGTGATACGGCTTATAGTCTGGATCAACGGATTTGATACAGATTTCTGTATCATTGCCAGCTAGCGGCACGGGGTCACTGTAACTATGACAACAAGTGAACGCTATGTCAGCTGCCTGCTGACGATCACGATTGCAATCCTACTACAAATCCACTGCTGCGGACTTATTGGGACTTATCCGTCAGAAATGATACAACGACTGAGCAGCTTTGGCGGAGTACTGCGCTCTCTGAGTGCTTTTCTAGTTTTATACATGTCATTGTAAGACCATTAGCGCTAAGGCATTAATGTATAAACAACATTTTGTTGAGATAGTTTAGTTCAGTGGTTACCCAACTACAGCTCAGAGCAGAGCAGGATAAATATTAAAGATTGTGAAATGATTGATGAAAGAAGAAGAATTAATTTCTGATATAAGAATTTGAAGCCACTTTTACAAGTTTCTCTATTTTGTCAGTTCTCTCTGTCATACTGTACAATTTTACCTCACTGAGCCTCAAATATTTATCTAAATGAAACCACCTGAGAGGTTAAATGCTAACAATGGATAAGGGGTTCGTACTGTATTTTAGTGAAGGTTAGCAAATGTTTTATTAGTTCTTAATTTGAATATAAAACATGCAGACATGTATGTATATACATTTCTTAAAGTGCCTAAAATTGTACTTCAGTACAGTACTTTGTGTAAGCACCAAGTTACTTAGTTTCCACTACTACAGTGCGCCTCTTGGTAAGCACACTGCTGTAACGTATGAATCAATCAATCAAGATGTATTTAACCTATGAGGCTACGTGCAGAACTGACTGACAGCCAAAGCTGTGTTCTGGCACACTCGTAATTCAAGTCTTAAACTGCATCACTCAGGTATGGAAGAAATGCAAATATATATACACGCACACGCAGTGACACACACACACACAGATCTTAATCAAACTCTCAGTGAGGGCACATTGAGTTTGTCATCAACTGTTACATAAACTTGTAAATTCATAAACGAAGAAGAAGCTCACCCTGCCAAAATGGCCCCAATGTCCGAGATGAACCACTCAGCAGAGTTGAAGCCCAGGATCCCGACACCGTGGTAGCGCTGCAAACCAAGCTGCAGAAAGACAAGTATGCTGTTTAGGCAGGAAATGAAAAAACACACTATTAAACAATCTTAATGATCCCAGGAACAACACTGAAAGTTCCAGTAGATTCAGTTGCACACAAAATGTCACTTTATTTTGGCCGGGATCATTCAGATATGTTACCTCACTTCTTCGTAGTTAGCATTTTTTTTCCTGCCTTTTCTTAATATTTATATTTTTGTATTTAACAAAAAGAAAGGAGAGGCACATGTAATGTAGCTGAATCAAAGAGACACTGTGATGAATTGTTTGAGCTGCATATTTCTTTAAACAGACCAATACTCAATGTAAATATTGTTGTCAGATGAAGCCTTTACAACAACAAATGTCATCCTTCCTTTACAAAATTTTTATTTGCAATTTCTGGGAGATGGGAGATGGTTTTGAATAGCCAGCAGCAGATCTACTGATCCACAGCTGTTGCCATGGAAGCACACATACAGTCAGATGTACATGGTAACATTATAAGATAAACTTGTTTAAATGTTTATTGTAAATTACTGTAAAATACTTCATCACTGTGAGCTTTACATCATTTGGCATCAAACAAAAGTCTCATGTGGAAAAAAATGCATGTGTGGGGGCATCAGATTCAAGGTTGTGTGTTTAAGTACAGAGAGAATCGAGTAGGTATGAATATGTAAGTTTCTGTGCAGGAACAAGACCCAGTGCTGACTAACAGCATAGAGTTTCACAACAAATAATAACGTGCTCTGTCCTGTTTGAGCAGCAGAGGCCTGTCCGGTCTAGATGACTTCTCAGCTCCCTCATGCTGCGCTGCACATTGTCTAGACTGACTTGGCGTAAAATCAAATCCACACAAGACTCTAACACAATGACAACTGAAGTGGATTGTTTAAAACCAAACAGAAAACCTTTGATACTGAAGAGGAGTTGTGCTCAGGGTGTGTGGACGGACACAAAAGATTCTGCAAAAGATTTACAGACAACTTTTTGTATTTCTTTACTGAGGCTACTAAATGGAATTCCTGTGATTGAGCAACAGCGTGTGCTACATTTTTCCATATTTATACTAGCAAATGTTGCACTGTTGAGCAGCTGGTTAACCGCATGTGGAAAAATATATTTACATGCCACTGAAATACGATCTGTTGTCAAAGCTACAGTTTAACCACCAGTCTACTGTTTGTTAGGGCTACAAGTAACAACTGTGTTTTTTTCAATATCGAAAACTTTAAAAAAGAAGTTTAGTCAGATTTTCCAGAGCCAAATGTTTCATATTTAAAGGTCTTATTTTGTGTGACCAAGAGTCCAGAACTCAAAGATGTTTGGTTTACAGGAACACTAAACACAGAAAAGTCAATTCTCACATCAGAGAAGCCACAAACAGTGTTTAGCATCTTTGCTTAAAAATGGACTTAAACTATTCATTTTCTGTCCCTAAACCAATCATTTAATCAACTAATTGCTCTCACACATCATGGACATGATCAAATCAATCACACTACAAACAAAGAGTGAACAAAGAATAGTTTCAAAGCTACCTTTAGGAAGCTCTTGGCAGCGGTGCGACAGGCCTGGTAGTAGTCTTTGTAGTTCAGGCTTTTCTGCTGTTCGCCCTCCTTCCAGCCTAAAGCTGTAAAGGTGCCAAAACGCTCCACCGCTGAGGTGAACATCTGGTTGACTGTCAGAGGGTTTTCAGCAGCCAGACCGGAGTCACCCATCCTCAGCTGCACCTCGGCATCGCGCTGTGACGTCCACAGACGAGGCTCTGCTGCTGCTGGCAGCGACAGGGAGTCTGGCCGCTGGGCACTCACTGGAACATGTGAAAAGACATTCAGAGAAATGATCAGAGGTTTGTCAGTAAGCCTAAGTGATGGATCCTTTCACTCTTGTTTCCAAGATAACACGCAGAACCGCATCTACTGCTACAATCTCCTGTTTCTGTAATCTCCATGTGAGCTGCAGTAGACATGCTGCATTTGTGGCTTTTGAAGGAATACCCACTGGCACTTTGTAAAGCTACAAACAAGCACAGGTCACCATGCAAATGAGCGAAACTAATCCAAGCCCTTGGCCACAGAGCTGGGCTCACAGGATACACAGCGAGCCAAATGAGCAACAGTAAGCCATTATTTCTTGTTGGCTGGATGCAGCGTTCTCAGAAACAGAAAAGTCAATATTAGTCCACAAATATTGTGAACTAATATTGACTTTTCAACAAATATTGTGAAGTAATCACCACTGTGAAACTACAGTGTAGGTAGCAAGTCTCAAAAACATAGATTCAGACAGGATTTCATACATGACAAACCAAATGAACCAATCCTGCCAGCTTGCAGGGCGATGGCTGCATGAATCCTTATCCTTCTTCACAATTGGTTTCTGGTTTAAACATGTATGGCTGAATTAAGCAAGAGTCGATTATGTAATTGAAAAAACTCCCAAAAATATGTAACCAAGATACATAAAGAAAAGTTTTTAAAATTTCAATAAATGATCAAAGAGAAATTTTAATTTGTCTTGTTAATTGTATTGTAAGGGCTTGAAAGGCAGACATAATCAAAAAGGAGTTATCATTATAACCATAAGAAATAAAAACAGAATTTTTCAGTATGAGTTATAATAAAGGGGAGTACATTAAGAAAGATTTATTTTAAGGAACAGATGATATAATCTGATAAAAGACCCAACCAACCTTTAAGATTAATAGTATTTCAAAATGTTGATAATTCTAATTTATTACAACATAAGGCTTCATTTTCTAACTCAGGCCAGCTGTTCTGAAAAGTCATTCCTGAGATCTATTTTATATATATATATATATATATATATATATATATATATATATATATATATATATATATATATATATATACATACATACATACATACATACATACATACATACATACATACATACATACATACATACATATATATATATATATAAAAAAAAAATGAGCAGTCTCCTTGGTAAATGTCTCCTTGGTAACAATCTGTTTGATCATCTTACTGCCGTGTTTCTCGCTCCGTTGAACCTGAGACCTCAGCCATCGCTTAAGTGACAACAAAATGATTGTAAAAGACTTACGACTACTACTTAAATGAAAAGACAAAGCCCTGGAGATGTTAACAGTCATTACTTGTCCCTGTTGTAATTTTACAGTCACAAAGAAAGACGCATTATTGACCTAACTACCAGCAGGATGATTTAAATATATGATGGTGTAATACAGTGGATTTATAACACACAGCTGGTTATCAGCCTATTCAGCCATTGAGGGACACGGATGGTGAACATGTTCTCACAGAAAACTCTACTGGCAGTAAATATGTACATAAATACAGCAATAAAATTCTATTTCACTCAGTAATTCTGTCTTGTACATATAAGAAAAAAACATGGTTTTAGTTTGTATTCTTATGAAAAAAACTAACATAATAAGCCGTTTACCCGATTAATTACAGACCTGTTTTTAAATGATAATTAGAAAAGTTTTTTTACACTTTCATACCCGTTAACAAATATTACGGAAAAAGTGCACCAGGATTTTTTCCTCAGTGACTAAGGCCGGAAGGAATGTCCAAATGGAGTTTAAAGGCAGGAAAGGGGAAGTGAAGTTTGCTCTGCCAAAGAATGTGGAGTTCACTCAATTCGGTTGGTCTGCTTCCTGAGGAAAAACGTTCAGCGATAAAGAACAGTCACAAAAGCTGACGTCAGCGACTAGAGCAAAGCACAGCGACTGGATCCAACCTGACAAAGTACCCTAACTGTATGTCTGTATATTTCTTATCTTAATTTAAATCCGGGTGCACCACCATCAAGAATGTTAGAGTTAAGGGAGGGGCCAAGAGAGAGTAAACACATTGGACCTCTGGCCTCACCCATTTGTGTGTTTGAGCTCTGCTCAGCAGGGGCCTCTGTAGTCTTGGTGCTGCTGGTGGCTGCATCGGGGGCACCAGCCTCTTCCTCCCTTTCCCCCGTCGATTCTTCCTCTGAGGATTCACTAACGACAAGGAAGGGAAAAAAACATGTCACTTAACACAGGTGAGCAGATTCCCAGAGCGACTGTAATCTGTGACATCCTGGGGAACAACCAGAGGCACAAAACATGACGGAGCACTGAGATAAGTGGTGGCTCTCATCATCCTTACAGCACATATGATGCCTTCATCTCAACTGTCGGTCTAACAATAACGCATTCAGAAGAGAATTTATATCATTAAAGCTTAAGTGGTTGATGAACGTGAATGGAATATAATCCATTTACAAACCAATAGTACAGTTATGAGGATTATGTGAAGAACTTCTAAGCTCTGGAGCCATAACATGGTTAGTAAAGTTGGCTGTGCTATTCAGTACACTCACAGTCAAATCGAAATTTAAACTACCCAATATTAACCACTGTTATCACTGTCTCTGATAATATTGGATACAATCTTTTTTGCTCTGTGGTAAAAACAAACACCAAGTCGACTCACAAGCTGCCACTAAAGGTCACATATCTCAGATCTGCGAGCACGTCAAACTATTATTTTTAGAGGCCTGCAGAGGTAAAACCCATGCAGTATTTAGTACAGTTTGCTCATGTGAAACCTACTTCGCTGTGTCCACAATGCCGTCATCAAGAGAGGCTGCACTGTCTCCTGTACCACAGGACGACTCCAGGAAGCCGCCTGCTCGAGGAGGCTCCATCACCACGGCTTCAGACATAGCGGCGGGCTCGCACACGGTCACTGGAAGAGAGCAGCGTCAGGACTAGTTAGTGGTGTTTGACGCAGAACATCCACAGCAAGAAAACTGCTTCAGACGGTGACTCAGAGAGGCACACACAAGCAACTTCCCAAAATTGCATCAGGTGCGTTGTCGAGAGTAAAACAGCATTAAGAAAAACCTCCTCAGGGTTTAAATGAGGATTTTTACATCACACCTTTTTTATGATGTTAAAATCTTGACTGTTCTCCTGTCAGTGAGTCATTGATGCAGTAAGCTGGGTTGGTCATGTGCTCCACTGTTGGTTTATTTTTTAATGAATAATGGAGACTTTTCTCCTGGGGTTTGGTTTAATTATCAGCTTATTATTTGGTTATAAAATTAAAAAAAATATCTATATATTACATAAAATATCCCCAGAAGGCAGAACAGAAAATCATTTTGTTTAAGAAGCCATTTTTTCTTGATTTCATTACTTTAATTTTACTACTACATTCTACTACTAGACTGAAATGCATAGTGGAGATTTGCCTTGTAAACACTGTAAATAATTTGGTATTCAGACCATGTGTAGACTTCAAGGCATTTATGAGCCTCTATACTGCTTAACTATTACCTGAACAACATGAATGTGCCTAAAAAGATTTATTTTTAATAACAAATAAATCTTTTTAGGCGCATCCACTGAGTTTGTGATTGTCTCTACTAGACATATTATTTTTTGGAGTAAAGTGTAAGCCTGGACTGAAAAGAAGCCTCGACTTTTAAAAGCCAAAAGACTTTGTTCTTGTCGTCTAATTGCTACAAAGTTAAGCCAGCACCAACGTGTGACTGTCGGCGGCGTCACACTCACAAAAGTCGCATCTGAGTGTTGTTGGCACCAGGTCACACTACATATTCTAACAGTTGGAGTTACGTTCAGTCCCTGTTTTTATCTCGTATTCTGTTGACAGAGTAAAAAGCCACCATTTAGAAATTTAAACAACTCTAAATATTGATACAATATTGCGACTGAGCTCTGCTGAATGAACACAGAAAAGTTTAAAGTGCTCAAACGTGTAACATGCTGGTAGGAAATTACCTTTATGGATGACTTTATGCTCTACTAAACAAATATTGTCCTGTTAATAAAATGTACTTTTATAACAACAGTGTTTGGAACATATGGAGCCTAGCTGGCAAAGCTACTGATAACATTGTCTTTTACAAATAATGGACTGACGTTCTTTGCTGAGCTTGGCCAACAAAGACCTATTAAAAAGCTCAGTCCCATCAAAATCCAATGAAAACCATGTAGATATACAGCTAAAACTAAAATGGTAACAGTGTGGGACAGTGGAGGATGGACAAGCACAGCCTGATTTAACTCTTCTCTCTTAATTATCCTGTGTCATTCACATGCAACCCAGAATGTTAAAGTGTATTATCGGTACCATTTCAGAATGGTTGGAGGGAGAATCCTTTCCTGCCTTTGACCATTACCTGATCACAGGAACCTGGTCAAACCTCTCTCTCATAGAAGCCACTGTTGTTGCCTTTTTGGGAACCCCCTCTATAGTAAATCACAGGTCTAACCTGTTTATTTAAGGGGGCTGAAAACACATACCAGTAGCTTCGTCTGTCTGTTGTGGCAGCAGCCTATCATGGCTCGCCTGTCAGGGACAATTGGGCTGGGACAAGTGGAAAGAAACAGGCTCCAGAGAGGTCAGAGAGCAGGAACAAAAATACTTTCCATGAAGCTTAAGAGTTTAACACATATTTGCCGACCAAAACGTTGACTGTTTAATTACAAAAACAGGTTAAATGGAGTATTTTACATGCGAATTGTATCTAAAGTGGTGGCTATGAAATTGCAAGCAATCCTAAAATTCTGGATTCAGCAGCCATCACTTCAAACTGCTGTCAACCATCGTCTCTGTTGCCCTGACAGAAAAACAAGTCTACCTTGGCCATGCGGTAACCAGCTGACCCTGAGGAGGCTTAAGTTTGATTCCTCTGGAGGCATAAAGGTCCCTCTGGACACACTTTATTTCACCTCTTCCTTCCAGTGCAGCTGCAGATTCCTCAAGGACACAGCTGTGGGTGGATGTGGTTTTCAAAACTGGGCTAAATTGAAGATGAGTTGAGGGTGGAGGCAGGCAGGCCTCAGATGAGCTTATTCAAACATTAAAATCACCCCTCTGCTTATTTCTTCAATCTATCATTGTTGTGGTCTTAGGACAGGAAGAGTTCGGGGCGTGATGCTGATCTTTAACAAGGCTTAGTCAGCTGTGAACCCAGCAAGTCTGTAATTTGAGATGTTTAGGCTAAAAACATCAGACTGGGAAAAGCCCCAAGGCTGTTTTCTTACTTGCCCACTACTTATTACGTTCTAGCACTTTCTCCTGATGAGCTATCATCACATGAGCTCCTCACGTTTACATCACGCACCAAAGCTTGTGATCCATCTTTCTCATTAAGCTCCAGTGTGGCAAACCCCCGACAGCTTCAGAGGAAAAAGCCTTACAACATCAATCACCAGTCATCAAAGCAAACGGCATTATTGACAAACAATCTGCTTAAAATTAAAATTCCCTGTAAACTATTTCAGTTTCTATATTTTCCAATGCAGAGGTTTTCTGACATGGGATATGCTTGTGGGCTTCCCCTTCCACTGAGCCCATGAACAATCAAAAGTGAAACCAAAATCCTTCAGAAGTAGGGCTGCAACGAATGATTATTTTTAGCATAGATTAACCTGCCAATCAATTGTTTCATACATGAAAGGTCCAAAACAACAATCAGTGCCCATCCCAGTTTCCCAGAAACCAAGGTGACAACATTATTGTTCAATACTCACTCCACAACCAAAAGTCCTTGAAAAAAATAACTGATAAATTGACTAGTTGTTTCAAATCCACAAAGCTGACAAATCTTCTTAGTGAATCTTTTAATGTATGAGATGCGAAAAACTGGGGAAGAATGTTGTCCCATCTTATGAAAGCCCAAGGTGTCATAATCAAATTTGGTCAACCAAAAGCAACAAATCCTCTGAGAATGTTTGCCATGTGAAATGACTGAAACAGTCGGTAATCAAAGTAGTTGTTCTGTTGCACTATCGTTTAATGAATTGCTTTCAGCTCTAGTCACCTTTTTGGGATTTCTTTTAATCAAGAAACACAAGAAGCATGTTTTCCATCTTTTCTTGCATGCTTTCATGAAGTTTACTCATCATAGTACAGCAGATCCAGAGCCAAGGATGAATTATCTGATGGATTTAGCACCACTGCGCAAACTGACATCACTACACAGATACTGCATTCATGCAATCAGGATTATGACTGTAGAGCAGAGTCATGCATAGCAACAGCTGTCCCCTTCACAAGGAGAAACGCAGCAGTAGTTGGAAAGCAACACTTAAACCTCTTATGTATTATCACTGATTAATAGCGAAGGAGCCAAATGTGTTGTCTGAAAAAAAGGAGGGGGGCAAGGGACTCTCCCCAGTACAATACCACCATGCCTGCAAACTTCTGTTAGGTTAATCCCCTGTCAAACAGAAAAACCCCACCCCTCCCTTCAATGTTGTCTCTTTTCTCATGCTTTGTCTGCCTTTGGCCAAGATAACAACCACCTCTGCTTGACTGTCTGAGACCTAATGTTGCTGCTTAAAATGCAAAAGAGACACACTGAATTATTATGAATCTATGTCCTGCATGATGTGCACCTCCAGCCAGCTGCCGCCTCCCAACAGCACCCAGTGGAGCAGTTTATGACTGGGCGTAATCCTCAGCATCACCATTCTAGTTCCAGTTGCAAATATCTGTAAGGCAGCGCAGGCTTTTAAAAGAACTGGGCTGATGCTTTATAGGCATTCCTTTAATTAGTAAAACAACACGGCAAAATTGGCACAGGTCTGCCGGTTGGGTTACACCCTTTTATCAAGGCACCAGGGCTGCGCATGTAGTCTAGAGGCAGACCAGCCCCACGCTGCAACCTCTTTTTACATTTACACATAAAATACAGAGCATTAGTCCATCAACCATGAATTCAAATCAAGTTAAAGTGAGATTCATTGCATTCTCACGGTGAAATTATTGTCAGCAAACAAATGATAACCCATAAATCAGACTATAGCATCAAACCTGAGGACTGATTCATCTCAATTCAAACAAAATCTAAGTGTTATACAGGAAATAAACATATTATCCACCGGTTTTCTCAGCCAACATCATCAACTAGTTGCTTCCCAAGCCTGATATGCCTGTGAAAATGAATACCTCCTAGTTACATGGAATAAAAAATTAAATCCAGCCGCGATACTCACATTGCATTGCTGGAAACTAATTCTTTCTCCAGGTCGTGTCAAACAGGGTTTCTCTGAGATCTTCCTCTTTCCTCTCTATAAAAGCTGTGGCTTCAGTTTGTCGCTAAACACACGCAAATACTCCAACCAACCGCTCTGCCTACAACTTGAGCAGCATATCATTCATTTTCAAACACTAGCCGGCTCCGCTGGTCCCTCCCCCTGAAGACCCCACCCAGACGGGCCTGCCAGCTTCCTCCAGTCAGCCCCCCCACCTCAGCCCAGAGCCTCCTGATTGGCTCAAACTGCTCACACCACAAGACCCATTTTCCATATAAGGCCACGCAAGCCAAATGAGTAAGGTGGGGGAAGTAGAAACACACACACACACACACACACACACACACACACACACACACACATATGCACACAACACACACAACACACACACACTCTTGACAGATGATGCTATGAAACTCCAGCCCATCCCCCTGCACACAGAAACACCACCTTGCATACACGTTGCAGATATGTCGGCTGAGGTTACTATCGGACAAACTGTATGCAAAGCGTTCTCAGGCCAGAACTACAATTGCAGCTGTGCTGGCTTCACTTCACGCCTTTCCACAGACTGAAGACACCCACATCCTGTGACCTACATTATTAAAACTATCGCACACATAACTTTCTTTTTTCTACCTTACATCTACCTCTATATATGTAATTTGTATCTGCCTCATTGCCATACTGCACCTACAGTGTTCATTGTATTTGCACTAGTATGTTACTAAGCTGTGTTTTTTTCTTTTTTCTTTCTATTTTATTTTATTCTTAGTAGATTACTTGTTCTACATTTGTACATATATTTATCCCCATTTGTTTTATTTATGTCACTTATCTCTAATTTCTTGTTTTTTACTCAATTTCTTATGCCATTGTTGCACTGCCTGCTCTACGTGCCTTTTTAATTGCCCCCCTGGGGACAAATAAAATTTTCTGTACCTGATCTGATTCTTTATTAGATTAAACTTGCTAAAAAACCCATTAAAGGCAACAAATAATCCTTATTTTCACCACTGATACACTACCAGTCAAAAGTTTAGACACACCTTCTCATTCATTTTATTTTTTGTATTCTTTTCTTCATTGTAGATTAATATTGAAGATTAACACTTTTTTCTTTACTACATAACTCCATATGTATTTTTTTATAGTTAATTAGGTATTCAGTATTAATCTACAATGTATAAAATAAATAAAAACCATTGAATGAGAAGGTGTGTCCAAACTTTTGACTGGTAGTGTATATCTGAAGATTATTCAGGGGCTTCTTTTGTTGTCTCTACTACATAAATTGTGTCAAATGTCTATTAAATGACATGTCCATCACACGTTTCCCAAGTCCAAGGTGACATTTGCAAAAGGCTTGTTTTATCTGGCAAAACCTCCAGTTTACAATTATATAAGGTCGAAAAAAAGCAGCAAATCCTCCAATTGGAGAAGGTGAAACAGCACATATTTTGCACTTTTGCTCATGAAACAAATCAAATGCTTTCTATAAAATAGTTTCACATTAATTTCCAGGGACAAACAACTGCATTTATTTTTAATTTATAGCTTTTATTTTATAACTATATTCTTCCACTCCACTATAATTCAGATATAGTAATTTTTATTCCACTGCAGTTTTGTGCAACTAATAGTTACTAGCTGGATTAAAAATCAAGATTTTACATGCACAACACGCTGACAGGGACTAAGTAGATTAATGCTGCAAATACTTTACTCATAACATTTTCTGTTCATCTAATTGTAGTCCTCAGATTGAAAATCTAAACTGTCAGCCCAATTACAGCGCTTGACAAGCCAATCCTGTACTTCTAGTTTTTCTCAGTCATGCCCTGATACCAAGACAAAGACAGCAGCTCTACACAGGAAACAGGTACAGGAACAGAGGATAAACTGGTGATGGGAAACAGTGCACTTCTGAACAACTATGTAAATGAAGCGGTGAAACCCAACCAGAGAAACAGGTCATGACCCTTTGTAAAGAGCATCTCTCTGTGAGTGAAGCTATTTTTACACCCTCAGTTGTGGGTAAATGTAGATGTGAGTAAATTTAAATGAATACACTCAAAAGTAAACAGTTTACAGGTTAAACAGTCATGCACCACTAGCGGTTAAAAAAAAAAATGTTTCACTGATGGCCAGAATTTCCTCAACACAATTTCCCCTAAACTCCCACCTCAGTAGGGGAAGTAGAAAGGACACAAATTTCCTGCCCAAGCTCATTAAAATATGAGATACAGAAAGTACAATTATTTTGCTGATGCTTACAATATGAAAGCTTTAATATTTCCCATATCTTATACCTTATATTTACCTTACCAAGCTTTTTTATTTTACTTACCAAAAAAAACTTGGAGATTTTCACTATGTATTCTCTCTATTTAGTACGATGCTTTCATTAAAAAATCTCAGAAAAACAGATTCACATACCCTTTGAAAGGGCAAAAGTGTTCGTATATGCAAGAGATAGCTTAGGTTATATGTCTATTTATACTATAATCACATATGATTATTGCTTTAATTGACGTGGCTTACTTTCTAAGATCAGCCTTTAAATAACTCACGTGTGCAGATGCTCACATGACATCACAAATGTGTGCCATCACTGCTTTATAGAAAGATCAGTCTCAGCCAATTGCCACGAGAGACGAAAACACAGAGCCACCACACCACAGCATCATGTGACACTCCGGCTGAGCCAGCGTACCCATGCGCACATGCTGAAATGCTGCAGGATGAGTTTAGTGCTGATGCACCCTTCACTGAGGTTACTGTGGGTCAGTGACATCCTCCGTGCTGAGGCAGTACTAACACTGACTTTCTCTGTTTATATCACAAGGGTTTGCTATGCAGAATGGATTTTCTCCAGTGTAATACTCATAAAATGCTATGCCATTAATAGCGCATTATTTACAATTTAATACTGAAATGTAGCTGATTTTAAGCATTTTATTTATCAAAACCTCACATTTTTTTCACAATCACAAGTTCAGTGTGTATAATTTTAATGCTTAAAGTAACTACAATTGTCAGATGAATATAGTAGATGGAAAATGTACAAACTATTTCCTGGGATGTAGTGTTATAAAAATATATGGATGAAAATGTACATATGTATTTTAAGAGCTACTCTAGTATACTTGAATATAAATGTATTTACAGACATAAGACTAAAATTATTTTTAAAAAATTACAATATTATCTATTTTAGCTTGAAGACTTTGTTGTAGCTGTAGGTCCTGTCAGTGTACAGCAAAGTTGTACATTTACAATTACCCTTTTTACACT
This sequence comes from Amphiprion ocellaris, assembly GCF_022539595.1. Classification (NCBI taxonomy): domain Eukaryota; kingdom Metazoa; phylum Chordata; class Actinopteri; family Pomacentridae; genus Amphiprion; species Amphiprion ocellaris. The sequence goes on along the minus strand of NC_072767.1, from coordinate 21,658,744 downwards.
TACTGAAATAAGTTTTACAAATTTATATATATAAAGAATATCAATTAAAGCTAGACATGACTACATTTTAAAAAATTACTAATTCAATTAAAATATTATTTAACTGTAAAGATACATCTATCTAATTTGGGGACTTACTCGATTACAAATACGCAATATTGCATCCCTCATACACACAGGAGATACAACCAGAATATCGAGACTACCTTGCTAGCATAAAAAAACTACATTTCCCATAAGTCTTACGCAGCATTACAATGACAAATGCTCTTGGGAAATGTAGTTGTTTAACTGTAACAAAATAATTACCGTTTTACTTTGGGTAAAATGCCAAGGTGTTTAAATTTAACTTTTCAATTGAGAATTAAAAACAGACTTAGATTAGATTACGGATAAAAATTTAAGGCATACGTTTCAAATTGTTCACAAGCACAATTTCGAAGATAAAACTTTGGAGGGTAAACCAGTTATGCTAGCAGTGCAGCAGATGTTTAGGGGCGGGATCCCGTCCGTGAACACCGTTTAAGCTGCTGCCGCCGCTCTGCTAAAAGAAAGTCTCCTCTAAAGACTGTTAATCGGTTGTGGAGGGGGAAAAAAAGCGAATTTTCCAACTCATAAATAAAGATAAATTCATACCCGACTGTGCTGTAGGCTACTACCGAGCAGCGGCGTCGCTCAACTTCCTAAAAAAGTGGCGCTGTTCAAACATAGGAAACGACCTCATGATGCGTTCAAATGTCATTTTAGTTCATCTGCCACATGTATAATCCATAAATATGTGGTGCTGCTTATGCTGAAGCTAAGACAGAGTGATGAATGATGAGGTTACCTGAAGGAGCAACGGCGGTGGTGTGTGTCCTACAGGAGAGCCTCAGTGAGAGTGACAGCAGCAGCTCTGTGGAGGGTCAGAGTCATGCTGCTCCGTGACACCTGCTGCTGCACCCACTCACTTCCACAGCTCACACAGCACTTTCACTTCACCCCGTCACAGAGCTGCAACTATTCTCACCACACACTGTTCTGCCTCACTATTATTCTTCTGCTCTGGTAGCCTAATTTTTTCGTGATATTCAATTTGCTTCATGCAGACCTAAGAAAGTTTACATACATAAGAAGCTAAAACCACCTTTCCCCCCCTTTTCTTTGATGATTGTAATTTTATGTCTTTATTTTATTATATTATTTTATTTATATTATTATTTTCTGTCTTTTATTTTAATTGATTACCAGTGCTTTCCATTTTAAGTTCTATTGATGGACTAAACTATTGCAGCTTTGTTTGGGATATATCTAAAATTACAAATTTACAGTCAATCCTATGTGTGATGATACAAGAAGCTCTATGGCACAACTTTACATGAACAAAAGAGGTAAAACTGTTTTTTCTCCAATACTGTACGGTCTTGATCTTATGAAAAATGCCCTGAGAAGACAGAGGCTATATAATTAACATTTTATTCCATTGAAATTTAATGAAATAATCCATAAATGCACCTAATCAATATGTCATTTTCTCAAAACATAAACTCAATTTGGACACAATAGTGTGTGTTTTTAGTACAGATAAACTTAAATATGATACAGTATACAACTGTTGACTGTAAAGACACATTTTTGTTGTGTAGCATTTGGACACGACCATTTCAAAGACTGATACTTGATTCATTGTGAACATGCTTTATAATATCGCATCCACACTGTTTTCAATGTTGCCTGTAGTACCTGGCAGCATAATAGATGTACTAGTTTTGTGAGTGTGTGAGCATGTATGTGTTTAACGTTCTCTTTTGAATGAGCTTATTTATGTCTACATTAGATTTATATCCTGCTTTTTCTGTACCTTTGGTATAAATTTTGTTGTTATTCTTTCTCAGAGATGTAGAAAAATATTTTTTTCTCTCAAAATATGTAATAATTTTTTAAATTATTGTTAACATTATAGGAGTTCTAAAATGTCCAATGTGACTTAAATACCATTTCGACTTTAATATCCTTTTCCTCAGAACCACACTAACTGACTGGTGTTGAGTCAGTTCAGTGACAAATGAATGAAAAAAATTAAAGGGAAGCACACTGAGACATTTTAAACTTGCTCTTTCTTTTGTCTTGTATCTACATTATGCGAGTAAAACATTTCTGTTTCTAAAGAAGTTATCTATTCATCTGACCACCATGTGTCACAATATAGACCTAGGCTGCCACCATGTGTTGAAAATGGGAACTTCATGAGGACAAGGCTGCACTCTTGCAAACAAATTTCTTGAATATTATTTACATATAACAGCCAGATTTTTGAAATAGGAAATAGAAAACCATAGATACACCACAAATATAGATAGAGTAGCATATATACATGTATAAGAACAATAAAACTGCTCCGTGACGTAAAAATATAAATATAGGGTTAGTACACTAAATGCCAGAGTAAAGCTTCCTGCACAGTAGAAATAAATTTGCAGTATAAAAAAAGGGTCAACAAAGTAAGTTTTCAGAATATCTGTGGTCGTCACACTGCTTTCTTATTTAGCAACTTAACTAAAATGATAATACTGAATATCATCAAGAAAATGGGTAAATTTGGGTTTGTGTTATGACCATAATGTATGAGATCTGCCAGAAACATGAACAAGTATTTCACAACTAGGGACCAAATGGGCTTCATAAGTCACAATCACTGCATGACAGTTAGCTTCATGTAATGTAACATTACATATTTCTTAGCCATAGTGAGTCTGGCAGTGTTACTCAGTCCTTTGGGTCTGTCTTGCAGAGGTGCAATACTTAAATACAGTTTTTACACATATATATGTACTATGTATGGAATGTGCTGAAAGTTTCAGACATGAGCTTAATCTTGCAACACATAGGAGCTATCAAAGTCCCGAGGTTTGATGAACAAACTCAAATGAAGTAATTCATCATTGGCATGAAATGGTGCCAAATGGACATCGATTATCGATTACTTCCTAAAACAAATACATAAAGATCAAAATCAAGTGTTTGATGCTCTGAATTTTCTGTAGAATGATGCCTAGTACTGACCTCATTTGTATCCGAAAACTATGGCCATGCGTGCATGCAACTGAAACACACCTCAAACAAAAACATATAGGAGGGCCTTTAAGGTTAAAGGGATCATAATTTTGATCCAAGTGATACATACAAAAATACCTTTATATCATATACACCGATCAGCCACAACATTATGTCCACTGACAGGTGAAGTGAAGAACATCGATCATCTTGTTTGAATACAAAATTCTCCAGGGAAACCTTTAGTCCTGACATTCATGTGGATATTTGACATGTATCACCCACCTAAACATTGCAGGTCAAGGTCAGTCCTTGATGCCAGTTACCACCCTCAGCAGGACATTGCACCCCGACACACCTGGGTCAGAGGAGTTTTAGCTGCATAAAGGGGACCAACACAACATTAGGCAGGTGGTCATAATGTTCTGTCTGATCCGTGCATGTAGTTAATGCTGCCATCTGAAAGGACTCAGTTTCTATGAATCGTGCACTTCAGCACCTCCCTGGGTCAGACCACCTCCTAGTGGTTCATTTTAAACGTACAGGCTCAGCTGACTGGGCGGGTCGCTGCTCCCTTTGGCCCCTCCCTTATATAGTGAAGGCCCTGACGTCGGCATTCGAGGGTAGCAACAGTTGCCTCGAGACCCCGTCGCGCTATAGTGACTGTAGCCGTGGAGACAGTTACTTACCAACGGGCGCAACACTCAGCAACAGCAGCAGCATCTGGAAGTGACCGAGCGAGTGGGAGAGAGGGGAAAGAGAGCACAGCCAGGGCTGAACTTTTCTCAAGGCAAAGGTGACTATATGTTTACAGAATTTAGACTCTGAATTCATCTTGAATTAAGAGGGAAATTGCTCTGGAGGTCGATCGCGGTGCTAGCAGTCTTTTCCTCAACATAACTTTCCCTTCTTTGTGGCATCCGCCCCAAGTTGAGAGCGGCTTGTTACTCTTCATTTAACTGACGTTCACCAGTTGCTGCCGACAAGCCTTTTTTTCTCCATGTAACGTCCGTCTGGAATCTATTTCACTTCTAATACTTAATTTAGTTCCACTTTTTTTTTTCAAACGTTACACACACCGGCATCGTTAGTCCAACTCCAAATCGATTCAACATCACTTTACACTTGTTGCTATGTTGTGTAGTGTGTGTCGAGACGTGAACGCACTTCCAGTTCAATCCCAGCAGGAGAGCTGCTCGGGCTACCAGTCAGGCTACGGCTAATGCTAATTTGGGCGAGCAGCAGCCATAAGAGCAAGTTCGCCCGTGAGTTTAAAAGCCTGTCTCGGTGTGATCGGCGGCTCGGCGCTGTTCGGCAGAACACGGACAAAATCCGGCGTCGGAGCTTCTCTCTCGGAACCGCGTTTCAAGCAGGTGTAGATGTAGCTAACTAACCTTAGCAACGTAGGCTCTGCTGCTCGAACAGTGACCAACGTCCGCTGCGAGAGAGCGAGCGTGAACGCACCACAGGGACAACTTTCATTTCAGCAGGCAGTTTGTCATCGCTTTTGTGGCCATTTTCACCTAAAAAAAAAAAAGTGATGTGAAATTAATTGGCACGCATTTTATGTTCAAGCTGTGGTACATAAACTTCTACCGGCGCGGTTACGACATTCACCACGTCAATAAACCAAATAGATTCACTGCTGTCTTTGTCGGAGGCAGAGTAAACAGTCAAAATGAAATGATTTTTATCAGCTTCCATAACGGACGGTATCAAAATGAAACAAGTTGTTACATTGCAAAGTTCAGAAGTTTTTAATATTTCATAAACAGCTCGAATGACAGTATATCTTACAGCTAGGTGGTGCTATGATGGTTGTTTTATACTCATCTGTCTTGTTTTTACTGTCTTGGATGAGAAATGGAGCGTTTAAAGTGCTGTTTTCTGTCTACTTTTAAAACTATGCATAACGTGCACGTTTTATAGTAAGCAGGATCCAGCAGTGGGCCTGATTCTTATCTTTGCACTTATTACTTTACAAGTAATTGAAATTAATTTACCGATCTTTCCAGTACTGATACTTACTTAATAAATAATAAAACACATAGTTGTTCCCAGTGGCACTATTTCATTGTTCAAGTCATTAAGGCTGCTGTTTGACCCCTCTGCACAGCTGAAGTCTCATATCAGTCTGTGCTATAGCATTCAAGAGAAACAAAGGAAAGGGTATTTTAAATTCCCTCTTTCATTAGTTTTACATTGTGTCTGTGGCTGATTTTCCGGCACTTTGCATACCTTTTTTCTTCTTTTGGGAATCTGTTGCTTTTTGTCCCACGAGATGCATTAATTCTAATGAACTATCTTTCAGAGACAGCTGTCAGGTGCTCGGTCATTTGTAATGTTTGCTATTGCAGCATCAGGAAGAATCTTTGCAGCATGACGATTTCTCTAATTAATGCCATCTCTGCTTGCGACTGATTAATTGAGTCATAAACTTTTAAATATGTTTTTACATAAAGTTTTTGCCATGTAAAGGAAGAGAGTTAAATAATTAATTTAAGGAGAGGTGTTTTTGTGAATTATTTCCTTTTAGGTAAAAATAGCACCAAATGAAGGTCTGAGTTTGGTTATGTTGATCATAATTAATATCTAGAATGCATAATATGTTAAAATGTAATGTTCATGAACATGACTTTATTCCCTTACGAGCAGCATATTTGTGGGAAGAACTGAATTTGAATTAACTGAGGTTGTTTTGAATTAAGTGTCAGAGAAAGAAACTTGACTTTGATTGGTCAGACAGCTCTCCACAGCTACAAAGAAAATAAAGAGATGACTGCGCTGAAACTGTGTGTAACCCCCACCAACCCCACCTCCCAATTTGAGCGTGACACTGTTATGTTTACATGGCAACTTGATATACAAATACACCCAAGTCATGGAAAGAAAGGGTTTGGAGTGGGCCAGGGGGTGAAATGTTATTCTTTTAAAAGTCAGTGTTTTTAATCGGGCTATTTTCATCTCCCTCTTTGTGGCGGGAGAGTGTAGCTTCGGCTTGCAGAGGCAGGTCAGAAAGAAAAGGTGCTCGGAAGGAAGAATTAAACAAAGTGGAAAGCAGCTGGAGGTTGGAGTCATTTAGAGATTTCTTACTGGCTTGTAAAACACAGAAGTGATTAACGAGAATGTAAGTTTCATGGGAGAAACATGTCTTTTGAAATTTTTTGTTCTAGGTTACTTTCCATTTGTAGTATCCTGAATTTCAGTGACCAAGCTTGGCTTTTCTGGCACTGCCTGCAGCCTGTGATGGTCATGCTTTGGTCCATTTCAGCAAAGACTGCTGCATTTGCCTGTGATTTACAGAAAATCATGCTCCTTCTTTAGGCCTAACTTTCTCTACTCTAGCCTTCCTTTAAAACATCTCTAGAGTTGCTTGCATGATTTTGCATATCAGCCGCCACTGTTACCCTTGTGCCATTTTGAGTGTTTAATGGACCGGTGTGTGTAGTACAGTTCAACTATCAATAGGACAGCTGCAATGGTCTCTTGGGCAGGGGGTGACCTGACACAGCTTTTAGTCACATGTTCTGTGTGTGTATGTGGTGTGTGAATTTGTGTCTGCATACTGCTGTGTGGATGTGCTTGTGTGTGTGTTTGCTCATGCTGTATTTAGCTTATCTTGATGAGGCCCACTGCTGCCCCAGGCAGAAGTTCTCAATCCAATGGCCAGTTACAGACATAGACCAGGTCACTGCCATCAGTTTTGCTGCTGTTGTTTACCATTGATCATATTCGTATAGACTTGCATTTACCTCCTTCTGTGATAAATGAGCAGCTTGGCTTCTGCATATGTCATTGTCTGGTTTTAACACAGTTTTAATGGGTTATGCCATAACACCAGTCACAGGCATGTCAGGAAATCACAGAGCAAAACAGAAAAACTGAGAGGAGAATGCCTTGTGGGGCTTGTTAAGTGGAAATTAATAGTGTCATTTGTACACATGAAATGTTTCAGTTTCCTAATCTTAATAATTCAGGGCTTTTCATTTTAAGTGATGTGCGGTTCTTGTTTTATAAGAATTTGTTGAAAGGAAAATTGTTTTAAATGCCCTCGTGACTCTTGCATCAAGTCTTCTAGCTATAAAGATTTTGGAAATCACTGCAGGCTTATGCTGCTAGGATACAAAGAAACAAATCTTGTCATATACTTAAAAACCGCTGCCTCCAATTGGCCCTCGTGTGGTGGCAACAAGCTGAAACACGTTGTGAAATGAAATGTTTTTCAGTCTGTATCCTCTGTGTGTGTCATCAGCAACATTCTTAACATTCCACCTGTTTGTATCGTAGCTACACAACTGGTAATTAAATTTCCTGCCACAAACAGCAGACAAGGCAGTGACATTTGCATTACAATGACTGACCCCCCCCCCCACCCTGCCCCCCGTCCTTTCAGACAGGGATAGTGGAAGACCCCATTCGCTCTTCACTTTTCCTTTCTTTTGTGCAGTTTTAGGCTAGTTTCTTAAGAGATGTTTATTTGGCTAAAAAAGAAGAAGTTCTCTTAGTCTGAACTTGCCACAAAATAACAATTAGAATCAGGACCAGTTTTTCTGGTAGAATGAGATTTGGCCCTAATTAACAAAAGAGTAGACCTAGACAGTATTTTTTATGTTTAAATATTTTTTGTTGGGTTTCCACAATTGCTTATCAGAAGCACTTAAATGATGAAATTTATCTGGGATGAAGTGAGGGTGCACAGGTGAAAACAGGTGTGTTTGAGCTAAAGATGTAGGTCCTCATGCAGTGCAGCTGTAAGAGCCCATTCTTGATCTTTAAGAACCCTCTCTTCCCACTCATCACCTCAAAAGTGGAGCTAATGTTAATGTTGCAGTAACAACAGCATTGAATGCTAATTATTTTCACATAAGAATCAACAGAATTTGTGTTGCAAACTGTAAATCTTGAAGGGTGTCAATTGTACTCTGTCTTCTGTGTTTGTTGTATATTCAGTGATTGCCATCTTGATGCAAATTATCATGCACTTTCATGCTTCATGGTCTAGAAATTACACTGAATATGATTTTCTGATTTGGTGTAAATGTTATGCAAGTCATAATTTATTTTTTTTATCTCAACAGCATATTGGTGCACTGGATGTTGCCACTAGCTCCACAAAAGTTGATTTAAATTCCATATCTGGTCTCAGTAATGTCTTGTACTAGAATCCTTGGTTCAGTCACTACATCTAGGCCAGGGGTCACCAACCTGTTTGAACCTGAGAGCAACTTCAAGGGTACTGAGTAGTACAAAGGGCACCTTGTTTGATACAAACTTCCTCACTATCAAACTTGCGCCATCATCTTTAAACAATAATAATAATAATGAAAATAATATGTAAAAAGACTCTCCGATCACATTTATGTTAATTACTCCTTACAATAATTATTAACAACGATTTCCACAACAATGATGGTAGGAAACACGCACACACGCACACATATATGGAAATCTGTTCCAATATTTAAAAGTCAGAGGTATCCCATCTCTGAAACTTTGGTAAATATCTTTCTTGGCAGTTTTGTATGAATCAGCATATTTGCAGTATTTTGTTCAAAATCACACCAGTTACATTTCTATGCAAATTATCACTTCTAACATTTTTAGGAAATCATTAACTGTCATCAAATCATTCTTCATTTGTGCAAACCACTACCTTTGTAACATTTTTGAACAATTCATGAACTCTGTCCCATGTTTGGACAAATGATCAGCTATGTAGGAAAAAAAATCAACTCTTTCACATTTTGAAATGAATCCTATCACATTAGTACTAATCACCAGCATTTCTCACCAGCATTGCAAAATTTTTAACAGATAATAACAATAAATCATTACATGTTTTCAACAAATTATTTTTCACATATTGTGTAATGGCACTGTGTTTTGAATGACAACATATGTTACCTCTTTCTTTGTCTGTAAATGTGTGTTAGTGGGAAGCCTGGCATTGCAGAGCTTATCATGTCTTACCTTTACCTTGCAGCTCACAGTTCAGATGGTTCAGTTTCCCAGTGATGTCCGTTAAAAATGCAAGGGCAAGAATCCACTCAGTGTCCTCAAGCAGCGAGGTGTCTTCCCCTTTGGATTGCATCAACTCTTTGATTTCGGCCAACAGTGACAAAAAACGCTGCAAAACTGTTCCCCTGCTGATCCATGGGGTTTCTGTGTGTAGTAACAGGTCACCATGTTCAGCTAACAGCTCCTCCAGCAGCACCTTCAATGTCCTGGTTGTTTGGCTTTGGAGCCATTTATGATCTTCACGACAGGAGTCATCACATGATCAAATCCGGCCACTTTTGTACATACATATGGCCTGCTGGTGAATGATGCAGTGGTAATGTAGGAATGCTGGGAAGTCTGGATCACCTCTGCATCGTACAATGAAGCCTGAATGCATCTAATGGTACATTTTTCTCCACGAAGAAACTTTTCGTCGCGTAGTAGATGTCAAAGCTGCCTTTAAGTTCCGGGTTTTTCCTGTCCATAGTGCGCATACAGTCTATGTGCGCTAGCAGGTGGCTAGTTAGCATGGAAGCTTTGTAGCGGCTAAAGTAGCGTCTCTCCACATTGTGCCGCTTTGCCGACGCAATAGTCGCCCGCAAATAGGACGCATATCTTTCACTATCGCGAAAAAGGACTCTTCCTCCAGTCATCGTGAAAATAGTGTTTTCTCTTTCACTTCTCTGTCATGTTTTCGGGGTAAAAACCACATCTAGCTTCCCAAAGTGTCTGTGCCCGGACGCTGCAGCAGCGTGACGTGGTGGTTTGACATGCGCAGTGAACTTTGACTCGGACAAGGTCAAAGTTCATTTACACCGAAGACGTTTTTTGTTTTTTTTAAATTATAATAAATATTGTAATTTAAAATCTGCATTAATGTAAGTATTTTTGATTTAAAAAGAACAGCAACTATAATTTTTATAAGGAATTTCATGGTGACTTGTGTTATTTTTAGAACGTGTTTGGGGCAACTCACATGGTCTCTGCAGGCAACCAGGCGCCCGCGGGCACCGTGTTGGCTACCCCTGATCTAGGCTCTCTCACTAATTAAGTCCAGCCCATTTGTGCCCAGCTATAACACCTGGTTCTCTGTTACAATGGAGCTTGGCTGCAGGCTTGGCCCGACAACGCAATATTTACTTTTGGTTTACTAGTTTGACTAAAATAATGCTGTAGTCTGACTGTAATGTTGTATATTAGCTTTGCAGCATGTTAAATCTCCAGTGCTATCACATGTCTAGCATTGTTTATTTCAATAGAGACAATGCAAATAATAAGCACCAGTTTTAAGAAAAATGTAAACATACCGGATTATGACAAAATTGGTATAAAAAGTCTGATGGCAAGTAGTCAGCCTGGCCCTGCATTCATTGCATGAACAGCAGACACTTGGATCTGTCTCAAACATTAAGCATTAACTGATGACTCATTGTTCGTGTCAAGTAGTGCCTGTGAAACCATACTGTAAATACACTATGATGATTCTCAGTATCATATCTCGGCACCATCAATGCTTGCCAAGAAGGCAGATTCCTCAAGTGTAACACGAAGCTTATCTCAGGTTCGTCACTCAAGACTGCGGTACCATGCTGCCAGCATCTGAGGTCATCTATGCAGAATGTTGTTCCCTGGGAAATAAAACTCCCAAGTCCACAGGTTGGAAACACACCTGTTTAATAGAGCAACAGACTGAAAGCAGATTTAGAGATTCAGAGTCTCTAGTGAGTTTGTTGCACATCTGCAGAGTAGGAGCAAGTCTGGGCTAGGCTAAAGCGTTGGGATACTGTACTTATCCACTCCAAGTAGTCAGTCTTGATGACAGATTTTGATTTAATTGAGTCAGGTCAGTATTTTCAAAGAGACAGCAGGATTGCCTCGAGCAAGGAAGTCATGTTTTCAGTTATTCTGTTCTTTTTTTGGAACAAGAGATTAGTTGTTGTTGCAGATCTTATAGCAGATTATATTTTAATATTGCATTTGAGCATCAATAATGCACTATCAATTTAAAAAAAATCCTTTGAAGAACTGCTTTTACCTCTGTATAACATCTCTTACATATATATATGTATATTTACAATTAAAATGAGAGTGAAGAATGAATTTGCAGCCTTTCTAGGTAGCAAGAAAGTGAATAAAACAGATGTATAGAATTCTAACTGTAAGCAAATTTCCCGGTTTGTCCTTAAGCAGCCAGGTGACCTAACTGGAGTACTTTCTTGGTGTCATCAGTGTTGCAGCCTTGAAACATGTTGAATAAATGCACATGAAAGACAGAGACACCCACGCACATGAATATAGTTTGATTACATTCCCAGTTGAGAGCCCCCCCATATCCTTCCCTTTCCCTGTCTTTGTTGTTTTTTCCAGTCTAACTTTTCAAAATGTTCAGTTTGAAATCCTTAATCGTCATCTTGAAATGTGAAATAGCAAGCGTAAGGGCTGGAGGCTGACAGAAGTGGGGGGCAGTGGAAATCTGGAAAGGGTTAGAAGAGGTAGGGGAAGGAAGTTGCGAGTGTAAAGCATAGGCGAACACACAATCTCCATGGCAACAGTGTGATCTTTCTGTCTGTGGCTGTCAGGCCTGCAGCACACATGGTGATGGAGTGGACAGGTTGTGCTGATGACCAGAGGTGGGTAGGGGAGGAGTATGCTTAGATCAGAGATAGCGGTCAGTGCCTCCTTTTTCTGCTCTCTCTCTCCCCCCTCTCTCACCCCCCCTCCCCAAACTCTGCCATCTGCAGACCCCGAGAGCTGCTTTGATTGGATTAGCCATGAATTAATGAGACAGGCTTGAAGAACAGCCTCTGTTGTGGAAATCTCTTATCATATCTTAATTCTCTCTTTGTGTGAGCGCGTGTGCCTGTGTGATCTTATAGGTTCTTTTAATGAAAACAAAGACAAGCTTAATGCTTTTTTCCACCTAGAACCCACAAATGACAATGAATCATTTTCAAATAATAATATAACTGACTAAATGAATTTACAGATTAGGGAGCATATGACAAAACCTACTCTTGGTAGATATGTTAGAGTGACACAGGAATACATCTCCATAATGTGGAACAAATGTCCTCCATAGATGTCCCTTCAAATGAAACAAGTGTTGTTTCTGCTTTATTTTTTTTATTATCTTTGACTGAGTAGGAAAAAGTATTTTCTGCTGAAGCTGTTTGCTCTCTCATCTGCCTAAGGAACTTTGTAAAGACTCAGCTTGATTTTGGAAGTGTTGTTTTTGGGTGACATGAGTGCAGAGCAACCTTGAAGAATAGACTGTTGTCTCCCTGATGACTTAAACATTCCTCTTTCTTTTGACCACCAAGTAGTTACAAAAACAGAGCACTTCATTCTGTCCATGTCAATCTAGCATAACCAATGTAAAGTCTGCACATTTTTACATGACTGCAACAGAGAAATAACTCTTCCTCCATGTCCCCCGGTGTCTGAAATTAATAGCTTACATAGTATTTATTGTTGTAAGTTTCTACTTAGCGTGAGATAGAGGGATCAGGTGGGGGATGGCATTGTTTGGTTTGGGAAGTATTCTGTTGGTTGCATAGCAACAGGCTCCTGGAAACGGGAGTGGACGGTGTTGCCACTAGCAACCGTTGTTGCTCTGCAAACAATGTGGGCCAGTGCAAACATGAGCCAAGACTGTGGGCTCCTGCTTTTAATTGAACATCTGTATGTGTTTTTCTCTGATTGAGCCCTGTTAGATCTGTCAGTGACAGATGTTTAAATTTGGTCTTTGCTGTTAACATTATAGACTGTAGCATTAATGACAGTTGGTGAGGCTTTAGGGGTTCTTAAAAAGTGTCTTTTGTTGTTTGAGTTTAGCTTTTAAAACTCTGGTATTTCTTGAAAGGTGGGGCTGTTGTTGTAATGTTGTTAAGTGCTCGTCTTGGATTTGCCTGAATTAAATCAGGCCCATTGACCTGACGTGAAAATAGACTTGTGTGTGTGTGAAGTTCTCTTGTGGTTAGAAGCAGAAAGGTTTGGCCTTAAGCAGCAGCCCATCCTGAGTAGTGGTTTTGCAGCAGTGTGCTGCGCCTCCTGCTGTGTTCTACCTTTGTGCCTTTTAGAGCTGCTGGTGGGGAATTTGGGTGGCTTTTAACCTTCCCTAAACACTAAGCAGAAAGACTCCTCTAAGCTTTCATGCACTTTCTCTCTTCCTTCCAACTCTATGATTTGGCACACTTCACCATACCTATTTAAGCCAGTGCTCTAATGGAGAAAAACATGTGGGTCAGTGCTCTCTTTTTGATCCCCTACCATCTCCCTATGCCACCCACTTATTAATGGCAAAAAGAACCCCCCAGGCTTGTGCCATTTCCTCTGCTTAAAATGACAAGTCTGAAGAAAAATGATGGGATTGTTACAAGTGTATTTATAACTCAACTAACACTCCATATACAAATTCCTGGCTTTAGAAAGGTACTTGAGCATTGCAACAGCTTTTAAAATGTTCACGCCTTGTTAGCATCGTTCTGATAATAGACTTTTGGTACTTTAATGACATACAAAAGAGGTGTGAAGAAACATTTTAATAGAATATGAGAGTCTTTACATATAAGTGTTAATTGCGCTCTGTACTAATATATTGAAGTTGGACTCGGAGGTATTTTTCAGGGATGCCTTAACATGGGACTGAGGGCCATGTTTTGTTTAAAGATTGACACATATCAGGAATTTCAACATAAGCCTCCTCCACTGTGCCTCTTAGTCATGTAGGCAGACCAACGTCTTTGCCCGTGGCAAAGAGGGAAGATGTCAGTGGTGGCACACCCAAATCTGTTGTTTTTCTGTCTTAAAGGTACATACCCTCAAACTCTACCTTTTCCCCCCAAAGTTGCTTCTAAAACCTAACAGGGTGAGTGTTGACGGTTTGGCTTTAAATAGTTGGTTTTGCAACTTGCAGGGATTTTTTTGCATTTGTGTGCTGATGGTTTCTTTAACAAAAAATATCAAGTTGTGTCTTAAGCAAAAGCAGAGGTATCTGGAGTCTTTGGTTCTTTCAAGTAGCATGCAGATCGGAAGTATAATATTGTAATATTCTGTTCTGCTTACAGCCAGTTTATATGCTCTAAATATTTGTATGTGTGTGTGTGTGTGTTTTACCACCTACCAGAGTTAGCTTGAGGACTGATACTATATTTAACATTAAAAATAAGAGGGAAAGTGCCAGCCGTAGCTCCTCCTGTGAATGAGCGTGTGGTGTGATACAGCCTTGAATTCTGGATTCATGATTTTGTGTGAAGCTGTTTTCATGTATTTTAAAAAAAATATCATTGGAGTGTACTTTTGAATGTGGGAACTTCTTGGTTGTGGGTTGAAGGGATTTTATGTCTGCAGAATCATTTAGTAGCAATGTCCTTGGTGGTTGTATAAATGAGTGGTGTTATCTTGTATCATTATAATCCTTAAATCGGAAAATGTTTCAGAAAAAAGGATGAGAGTCCTATTTTTGTGTGAGCACAACATTTTTGTTAGAACTCTAGTTAATTTGATTTCCTCTCCCTTTGCATCACCAGTGGGGTTTCCTTGATTCTGACTCATTTTGCCATTGTTTTTGTAGTTATTCCAGATAATGTTTCTTTTCTTCTCTAGGTCATGAGTTAGCTTTGTTTTTATTTCTGCCCTCTTTGGGTTAATTTCGATAGAATTCTGAGAAACATTCATGGTACTTCATGCAAGCTCTTACATAGGAATTAAACCGCATACACTATCTCATAGTAAGTGTAATATCATTAATCATTAAACCTCATCAGAAAGTTAGACCTGACAGCCCAGACAAAAGTGTGGCTGCTTGTATCTAATAACTCAGTGTGCAGATTACTGCAGTCCAAGTGGTGTTTGTCAGGTCTCTTCCACTAAATTAAAATAACATTGTTGTGCATGCTGTGTGTTATGACTAATCACAGCATGTCTAGAGCAGGTTGTGTCTTGCGGCCCTTCGCTGTAATGCTTCTTGTGAACACCACTCTCTCGTTTGCCTACTGACTTTTCCTGCTGCCCCACAATTTCTGCCTTAAACTAAAGACTGCTCATTAATTCAACCCGCCCCCAACTGTGCCGTATCTCT
This sequence comes from Amphiprion ocellaris, assembly GCF_022539595.1. NCBI lineage: Eukaryota > Metazoa > Chordata > Actinopteri > Pomacentridae > Amphiprion > Amphiprion ocellaris. The sequence goes on along the minus strand of NC_072767.1, from coordinate 21,643,632 downwards.
CTCTCCCTTATTCTAACCCCCCTCCCCCTCTTCTCTTTGTGGCCACACTCGAAAGTTCCTGTGCAAGAGCTTTATAAAGGGGGGGAATGGAGGGGTGGAGAGGGGGGTGAGTCGGGGGTGGTCGTCATGGATTCCTCACCATAGCAACCGACAAACGTTTACAAAGCATTGAGGAATTTCCTCATATCAGCTGGATTATTGGAGCCCTCAGAGATCAGCTCTCGTTCGAAACAAACGCTGGATATCATCAAGACCTTGGCAGGGGCTGGAACCCCATTGCCATTTTCATCTTTTTCCTCTTCGTTTCTCTTTTTTGGAGAGAGTGAGGAAGTTGGTTTTTTTTTATCTGCTTACTCCCCCTTGCAGTTCCATTCTTCTCTTGTCCCTGCCTTGCTCCCGCTCTTTTCCTCTGTCGTTTTTTAAAAAGAGAGCCTTTGTGTCACTCCATTTTTAGCTCCCCTTTGCTATGCTGTGCACATTGTCACCCAGTGGAAAGCAGAGTAGTGGCAGTGGGCTTGGTCCTCAGGAAGCAGTCCAGTCCTGTTGGTAACTTGAACTCCTCTACTGTAACTTTTCCGCCTGCGTCTGTTCTGTCAGCAGGACTATATGTGTCTGTGTACTACTATTGGGCTGCTTATTTTGCCATTGATTAAGGCCAAAGGTGGGCTGCCTCTTGTACGCTAGGAGCTTTAGTGACTCAGCTTGACTTGGCAAAGCCAGAAAACCCCTGGGGTACAATGAAAGCCCTGGTGGCTCCAAGTCAGAAGGGGTGGGGTGGAAGAGCATTTATCAAGTATGCCTGTCTATGTGTATAGAGTTGAAATGCTCAATTTCTTTTCTTTCAAACCCGTTTTTATCTGTAAGGTTATTTCTTCAGTCTAGTATAAACATTTTTTTCATGTCGTTTTTCTTTTTGCCTTCTTAATGCCTTCCAGCATGCAGAACTCAGAGGGAGGGTCAGACACCACGACCAGCGTGGCAGCGCTGAGGACGTCATCATCAGCCCAAGCTCCTGTGGTACAGCCTGTCCCAGCCTCTCAGCAGGTAGGCTAATACCTCTATCCTGCTGCCACTGTAATAACAGGACAAAGTCTGTAATGATTTAACTGTTCCATCCATGCCTTTCCAAATGTTAAGTCTTAAAAGAAACGTTATTTTGGAAACCAAACCAGAAGCTTTTCGTTACATTAGTTAATGTGCATGGTATCCAAAAAGAAAGCCTAAAATGTCTTGACAACAGATTCTCTTCTGGATGCACTCATACTTCAGTGTTCGACGATGCACCAGCAACAGATAATCATATATTTTTAAATTGTAGTTCCAGCCGGTAACTTGTTAGCAATTAAAGCTGCTACTGTCGACTGCCAACAGATGCCGCTTGTATCAATTTACCATATTTACTTCTGCCATGACTTCTGTTTGTCCTATCAAAACAGCACATCCATTTTATCAATGTTACAGACGGTAGAAAAATAAATGATGTCAGCAGAGCCTATACAGGATATAGGATACAGAAATGTAAGCTTTACTTCATTTTGAGTAAACTGTAATGAAACTTCAGCATAAAACGACCAATGTTTGCTTGATGACAATATTTGATTACGTTTGCCAATGTTGTGTTGACTGTCATATGTTTAGAATCGTGTGTTTGTGTGTGATTGTTCGTGCCTACCTATGTAATTGAGTTATGTCTTGTATTCACACAGAGGGTGCTGGTTCAAGCCACAGGCTCAGCTCAGAAGGGAGGACAAGTACAGCAGCTTTCAGTACCCAGGGTCCAACAGGTCCCTCAGCAGGTACACAGTACTGTACATACCTGTACTGTACTCTGAAAATATTTGTACAACCCTTGACTTTTTACAGAGATAATAATAATAATAATAATAATAATAATAATAATAATAATAATAATAATAATAATAATAATAATAATAATAATAATAATAATAATAAAATCTGATAATTTTAACTTTTCTAACTTGGCCAAGGAGCTGTAAAGTATTTTCCTTTACAATATTGTAAGAGCAAGGTTACATCTATATAGTCTGTTTCACTAGGGCTTATTTTTGCCTTTTGATAAACTCATCATGTCTCATTCAGGTTAATAAATACCATGACCAAAAAGGGGTTGTTGGCTTGACCTTTAACTAACACAATTGATAGTAAACAAGTAAACAGCAACCAGACCATGTTTGTGCTAAGGACTGGATAAAGATCTCAAACATGGTGGTCCATTCTTTCTACCAAAAGGTGGACATCCAGATCTGAAATGTTTTTCCTGTCTCCTGTACCCCTCGTGGGTGTGCACAAGTTTCTTTCTCTGGCTGAGCCTGGCCCACTGCCTGTATACATGAATAATACAAGGGGATAAGAAGTTATTACAACTAGAAGGGTCTAAAATAATGCTCAGTCCTGATGCTTAGTCATTAAAAGAATCATTTTTAGATGTGTATAATGATTAGGATATTTTTCTTAGCTTTTCTGCTGCTTCTTTTGTGATGATATGTATGACCTTGTGGTGTCCCTGGGAGCTTGAACCAAATCCCAACACGAAATCTGTGTGATGTTTAGTATCTGAATGGTGAAAACCAGGGGCGGACCTGACTGTCTGTCTGTTAGTTTGTCTTTGGTGCCAATCTATTATTTTTACATCCCACAAGATCGTGTAGTACCACTTGAACCATTTGTTTCCTGCTTTTCACCATTTTTTTTGTCCTTTTTTACTAGTTGTCTGTGTATGTCAAAACAAAATAGTTTTTAGTAAATCATGTATGTTTGTATCAGTGCAAGTTATCAGTTCAATTATAATTATCATCTTTAGTAAAATGTCCATTTTTTTCATCCAGAATTATTTCAAATTATACTCCTGATTCCCTCAATAAAAATAATTTATTTCCTACTTTAGATATTTTAGAAACGCTACACAAAATACATTGCTAGGAGTAAATACAACACTTGTATTTTAAATAGTAACATTTTGTTGGGGCTGTTGCACAGATTATTGTAAATAAACCATGGGGTGGACAGATTTTTTTTTCAGTGCTTTGCATGCCACCATATAGAGGTGTGCATGTGCTTTCATATGAAAGTGTATTTATCTGAGGATCATTTTAAAATTAGTCAGTGTGTCTTAAACATACATATAGTTGTTGCTTATTCTCAGGCCTTTTACCATTGAGCCCTGCTCTGATTGTTCTGTTGTCTCTCTGTAGGTGCAGCAGGTGCAACATGTCTACCCATCACAGGTCCAGTATGTAGGCGAAAGTGGAGATGCTGTTTATGCTAATGGAACTATGTAAGCAATTCTGGATTATTTCATATTGCAAAGATTTAAACATACACTTTGCCTTCTGTTGAGATAAGGAAATTTGACATTTTTATTCAGAAAGTGCATTGTAGGTAAAATGTACCCCTCTGGTAACACGATAGTCTAAAGGAGAGTACAACACTTTTGCTTTTTAAATCATGCGGATGCAGCACTGCACATATTTGGCTCCACTCCCATTGCAGAGTCATCTTGAATAATATATGAATGGATGCCAGATGAAAAGCATAGTGACAAATAATACTTTGCAGACCACTTTTCTCATAATGTTAACTGTGCACATCAAACTTCTTTTCAAGTAGTTCTAATCAAAATGCCATTAAAGCTAATTGAAGCCAAAGTGATCTTTTTTTTTCCTCACAGTTTGATACGACTCCAGCATAACCAAAACTTTTGATGACATCAGTTGTATTGTTGTCTATTTCAACACAGTTATTTGCTGTATCAACAGCATTGTACTAAGTATTAACATATCAGTGGTTTAAATGTGCTTCCTTTAGGAATGCCTACTAATTAAGGTGATCTCTCTCCAGCCGAGCGGCCTATTCCTACAACCCCGAGGCCCAGTTGTACGGGCAGAGCAGCGGGGGAACCTACTTTGACTCTCAAGCTGGTGGAGCTCATGTCACCACGGTGGTTTCGTCTGCCAGTGGTGGCGTGCCTCCTCATAGCATGGTTGGCATCACCATGGATGTGGGCAGTAGCCACATCATCTCCAGCGGGAGTACCTATCTGATCCATGGAGGAAGTATGGAGGGAAACCGCAACCACATATCGCACTCGTCACGCTCCTCCTCAGCTATGGTGAGCAACACCCGTCCCACTGTTCTGTGGTTCTCCAGAGCACATTTTTCCAATATGACAGGATTAATGAGCAAGCAAAAAAACATGTAAATGAGAGGTTTACACCCACCAAAAGACTGAATGACTGTAAAAGTCATCCCTAGAACAATACTGAACATATTTGGAGAATTATTTCTTCACTGCTCGATGAAGTACAAATCATAATTTCTGAACTAACAGCCATTATTACCTGAGCTGGGCCCTGACTGACTATCTGGTTTCCCAGGAACCTGCAACCTGAGTTTGGGCCTCCTAGCTGTGTAGTAACACACAGGGAGCAGAGTGGTGCAGGGCAGTGAGCCTGTAGAACCGGGACACTGGCTTAAATAATTCAGCACTGCCTTGTTTCAGAGGTTTTCACAGGCACTTGAGCGCCCTACGAAACAAAGCAACCCCTGGGGCTCATTACCATTTGGCCAAGAGCCCTCGGGAGCCTTCTTAAGGCTTGGAACGCTGCCTGCTTCTTTTTCCTTTTCTTCTGTCTCCAGTTTGGCTGCAATACCACATATCTTTTCTTTTTTGACTTGATTTTCTTCTACAGCTCAACAGAATGTCCCTGGTGTTGTCATTCACTTTGCCCGCCAGTTGGACTCCATTATTTTTTGTTGTCCAATGATAGCATAATATGTCAGTGTATTTTCGACCGTGACACTCTTCTTGCTTATGTCATAGTTACCACTTACTTGCCAGTTTTTACCAGTATTTTTGGAAGTTACATTATTTGATAAAGTTTAGGTGGTAGGCATTGTTGACTCCTTGTCCAAATCTTGAGGTGACCTGTGGCCCTGTTTGTGGTTCCTATTTGCATACATTAGAGTGTCCGACCACAAGCCTTCACTGAGCAGCTTAACCCTATGAGTCCCTTGATTTGCATGCTTTTGTCAGCCAATAATGGATTTGGCTGCAACACTGACTGATTTTAATGGAAATGCAGAGATCTGGCTGCTCGCTAACCGTCTTATTTCCTTTATCTTTTTTTTGTGTGTGTGTTTTTTCATATACCCCTGCTTATTTCTGTTCCCTTCCCTTTTCCTATCTCTCACTCTCTTGCCTCTCCTCCCCCTTCTGTGTCCACTCTTTTTTTTGCATGCTTCTTCTTTCTTTAGCTTGAAATGGCGATTGAAAACCTCCAAAAGTCTGAAGGAATTGCAAGTCACAAAAGCAGCCTGCTCAACAGCCATGTAAGTCAACCAGGAACTTTCTTTGAAAAGGACATGAGAGGAAAAAAAGAAAGCCGTGGCTGAACCTATAGGCTGTGTGTTCTGCTTCTGTTCTGCTCAGTGGAACACACTATCTGCTAGCTTACTTACGCTGCACTGCCCCAATGACATGCATAATTGTCGCAATTAGTTTTGTCTTTGATCTGAACTTGCATTTGCTATCACTTTTCCCTTAAGAATGTATCTTATATGTGTGCCTTAATTCTCTGCATGTGCTTAAAATGATAGAAAAAGACTTCTGTTATTTTCACTTGTAGGTACACCATGACATGCATTCATCAGTTTTAGATTTAATGCAGTATAGCTTTTGTTCTTGGTGGTAGGCTGTCTCTCAATTATACTCATTTTTTTTTTAAATGAAATTCAACCAGTGATTATCCATTTTCTTTGTCAGACAGGAAAAGTCACATACTTCTTTTGACTCCTGACCTCAGTTGTCTTCTCACTATCTCTACATTTTCTGTAAATTGTGTTTTCATGTACTTTATTTCTATATGATATGATTCAAAAATTGGAGATATGAGCTCTGCAGTGAGTGCAATGATCTGTCTCTGGTGTTAACTTTAGTGAAACAGATGGTTATGTGATGTCTGTGTGGTGCGTGCTATCTGTCGTTTGATGTGATAATAAGATACGCTGCTCCTCTCCCTTGCTGGCCAGGTGACTATCACACAGCAGAGACTGTCCACAGAGGCTCGCTCATTGTGTGACTGTTTTCTTCTGTGTATTTTTAGCTGCAGTGGCTGCTGGACAACTATGAGACAGCAGAGGGAGTGAGCCTGCCCCGGTGCTCTCTGTATAACCATTACCTGCGGCACTGTCAGGAACAGAAACTGGACCCGGTCAACGCAGCGTCCTTCGGCAAACTCATCCGCTCAGTCTTTATGGGCCTGAGGACCCGCCGCCTCGGCACTAGGTAGAAAGAGGAAGAGGTTGTTGCAGATGCTATAGATGCTGATAACAGTAATCACGTAACCATTATAGATGTGACGAGTATGATGATGCTTATAGGCATTAGAAACTTGCTGATGGAAGAGGATAATGATAGTAATTACACTGATGGCAAGGCTTCTCCTCACTGGTTTCTGGCTTTTCTCTCGCTGTATCCACCAGAGGCAACTCTAAGTATCATTACTATGGCATCCGGGTGAAGCCAGACTCACCGCTCAACCGACTGCAGGAGGACACTCAGTACATGGCCATGAGGCAGCAGCCTGTCCACCAGAAACAGAGGTCAGCGCTTTCTCCCTATCTGCCATTTATACCATTCTCAGTCCTCTTCCTTTCCATTTCTCGTGCTCTTCGTGACATTTCTCATAACCCGCAGCAGCTTTCTGCTCATCTTGCACCATTTCGTTGGTTGTTTTCTTGGTTCTGAAAGTGTCTAAATCAAACTTCACTTGTTATGACCGCTGCCATCATTGCTGCTTGTTGTATTTCATGTTTTTTTCATCTGTGAGCTCTTTCACTCTTCTTCCTAACCAGGCATTAGAACATTGCTACTTTCAGTGTGTCCGCAATGTACTGGGTACTAATGTGCACAATGTAATGTACATGTTCACTCAGTGACCTGCTGTGAAATGTTGTTAGCATGTAAGTACATTTCCCAGTGATCCGATCAGTGCTTTAAATAACTATCTAACATCCATGTAAAAAATAAAAAAAAATATTATTATTATTATTATTATTATTATTATTATTATTATTATTATTATTATTATTATTATTATTATTATTATTATTATTATTAACTGTTTTCTTGACTACCCAGCCAAAATTGAATGATTAAAAAAAAATCACAGAATATACAAATTGAGGTTTCAAAATCTTGATCTAGACAGTGGTATTGTGTGCTCTGAAATACTGAGGGCATGTACACTGAAGGTGCAGATTGACAGCTTTCAGACCAGCCCAAATGAACTGTACAAATCCTGTAAACAGACCTGAGTTTAATCAAGCCAAACAGATCAGATGTGAAATCACAAGCACCCGTTGATCCCATCCACCAGTAACAGCTAATTATCTGTAAACCCCAGTTGTCTAAGATGAGAAGTGCGTAAAACTACCCTGTGTAAAATGTTTACTGCAGAGCTGGGTGTTGGCAATGATCCTCACCTCTCCATCAGCATAGCTCTTTACATAATCAATTCCTCTTCCTCATCACGTCATTCTTTATAAATTTATATAAACAGAATGAGCTGTTCTGCAGACTCTGGCACCTAGAAGCACTATATCTGTAGCAACTTGGAATCAAGTGGGAGAACTGCTAATGCTAATGCATTCTAGTTTTTTAATGTTATAATGCTAGGGTGAGTGTTAATGTAAAGCTTCAGTGCGTCATTGAGCTTTGATTTCTGGCCCACCCATCAGATCCTGAACACAATGATAACCGTTTTATGATCTAACTACATAGTTTACAGTCTGATATGTATAATCTGTTTCTAAACAAATCTGAATTTTTTTACATGGACTTCATTGGTTAAGCAAAATGCTCTCCATTAGTATATTTTATGACCACTGTCTGTGTGAGTGTGTGTGTATATATACATCATCAACGGCAGATTTTTATCTTAATCCTGCTTTCGTAGATCTTCAGAACTCAGTCAACATAATGTCCTGGCCTCTCATGTCTGCACAGGTTCAAGCCTCTACAGAAGGTGGACAGCATGTCTGACAGCCTCTGTGGGAGCTCTCAGCACTGCAGCAGCACTCCAGAGCAGTCAGTGGCTGCTCAGAGCCAACATCACCAGCAGTACATAGGTAAGAACACGAGCTGCAACCAGGACTATTTCATGCATTTTAAACTCTCCTCACTTGTTGCTTTTTTTGGCACTAGACTTTAAACCCTTTTAAATAAATCACAGTGTGAAATCATATTTGGCACGTCCTGGCTTTACTCGGATATACGTTATAAACATATGTAATGAATGTCAAACTGCAAAATTGTGCCATATTAATAATTTTGACATACAGTATATGAGTACACAATATACTTAACACAGTTCTCTCCATATAGTTTCCTAAGTCATGGGGGCCGTGTGAGTGAAATGAGTGACACCTGTCTATATTTATCTTTCATGCAGATACGTCTCACACCTTGCCTCCATTTCCATCTCCTGACTTGGGCACACAGCCTCTGCCTGAGCGCATCAACGTGAATGATATCAAGAAGCTGCAGACACTCTACAGAGACCACTGCGAAGTGAGTTATATCACAGTAGAACTCTTTATTCTAAAGGTTTTGACTAATATCCGAATTTGGAGCACAAACCCAGACTTCATGTGATTTAGCTCCTCATATTCAGATCTGCAGCAGAGCTCATTGCTGGTTACACTACACACAGCTCTGACCAGCGTTAAGGAGACAATGACTGCATGGTTACATATGGCAAAAATCCTTCTTGTGACTAGTAAATATGTACTGCACATTAGGGAAGAATATGTCAAGAGAGCTTGCTGATTACACTTAAATATGTCATATGGAACTTGCATGATTTGGAATACTTGTTTTTGCCACTTTAAATATTGACAGATGGTTATCAACACAATGAACAGAGCTGTTTTTTTTTGTGCAATCTGCGTATGTCATTGTTCGCCATGACTCATGAACATGGTTGTAGCTGAGAAACTGGAAATTTGCTGGGGTGGCTGTAAGGTATAAGCAAAGATTTAAACATCCTTCAGCAACGGGAACCACCATAACTGAAGTTCTGTGTGTACTTTGGTTTTACTCATTGTATTTTCATCTTTTGCATATCAAACTTGTGCATATTGAACAATACATTTGAGCTGAATTTACAGAAAAAACAATGTCACAGTACAGTTCTATATTACAGCGGACCATAGCCAGCTGTAATACACGTTACATCTAGACAGGGTGGAAGCAGGGACACAATAGTAATAAAGCTCTATGATTCCACTTATTGCTCTAATTAAGCCATAAAGTGCACTTGCATGTATTCCATTCCATCTATTAGATAAAAACTTAATTAACTCAAATTGAACTATTGACTGATGGATATCTTTCCTACACTGAATTGCATCTTCTGTGTTCAAGGGTAGGTTCAATGATATTCTGTTTGTCTTAAAAAACCAAGGCCAATCCTACTAACAAGTATTATCTGTGTATCCAAAGCCCCATGTACTGTAGCAGAGCGCCGTTGTCTAAAAACTATGAAAAACACATCAGCAATATACACCGTTGCACAGTGTTTTCTCATTACCATAATCAAGGCACTGCGGTTTATTTTAAGTCAACCTCACAAAACTGCTGCTGTAAATACTACAAACCCCTCAGACTGGCACTCATGTCAGCCGACCGTCCTTCACAGTCCTGAGATCAGAAGAAAGGGAGTGAGCATATGGATGGACGGTGAAGCTGAAACTGAACTTGTATCTGGTAATTATCAGTGCAGTATCAGGTTTATCAGTGGTGTGTGTGGAAACACATTGCAGATCAGAGTCTCTCTGAAGAATGAAAAGTAGGTTGAGAGTTGCGTAACACAGGAACACAAAATATGTATTAATTGACTGTTGAAAAGTCTCCCTAAGAAATTAATTTTCTGCAGTTGCGTATGGAAAAAACTACAACAACTAATTACTGAAGACATTAGCTTGGGGCACAGTGGCACAGACAAGAAGAAAAGTGAAGTAGTCCATCCTTTAAAATGCAGTGAGTGACAGACAGAGCTATTGTTGGTTCTTGTTTTGTTTTTTTGAGAGATTCCCTAATAATGCTCCCCATATCTTTTAAGATTCACTGGGAAATTAATATGGATGAAGAAAGAGTTATGGAGAACTGGTGAAGTGTATAATGACATTTCACAGAGTGTAGAAACTAATTCAGTGTCTCTTGGTAGGACAAAATTTGAGTAGGCAGAAGAGGATGAAACAGTGGAAATCAGAAGAGTAGAAATAATCCTGAACATCAAAATTTGGGGCTCTACAGGCAGGAGAGGCTGTGATTAAAGCAGCAAAGCTCTGGCTTTATCATATTATCCCTGCCCTCCCCTTGTCCAGCCTCACCGCGCTCCCTTTGTTCCAGCCGTCTTTTCATCTCTGTGCAGCTTTCAAGACATGCCAATTAACCTTTCAGCACGCTGGGTGGACATCTTGGTGTCTTTGTGGTGGCCTCCCCTTGGGCCTTTGTGTTGCCTTGTCTGTGGACAGGCACATGGGCCGCTGTCTTTGTCTGCCAGCGCATTTCTGTCACTCACGGCTCTCATTGCCTGTGCGTGTTTAATGTTTATGCATTTCACTTTTCTTTCCTTCCTTTTTTTTGTGAGCCAACAGTGACCTGTTAACACGTTAACCAAGACTTTTATTGATGTCATTTAAAGTTACAACACAAATAGAGGCTAAACATAAAACAATATTTTACGTTTTGCTTTACTTTCGTGCAGTTGAGTCTCTTTTTGAGTGGGCTGTAAACAGATTTCTATCTGCTGTGGTTGGGTGTATTTATAAATGTCATGGTAACAGCCAAATATTCAGGCATCAGCCGTGACACTAAATTACTGCTTGAGCGCAAATGATTAGGTGTTTAATAAAGCATTGAGCATGACAAATCACACTAGAAACCACAGTATTTGTCGCATGTATGCACAGAAATGAGGGGTTAAGATTTGGGAAGCTCTGCCGCAGGCCATTTGTCTGTTTGTGACTGTGCATGTGAGCACTCCTCCAGACTTCTTCTTTTTTTATTTTTTTTTTTGAAGGCATGCTGTTTTTCCTGTGTGGTGAAAAAAAAAACTGTGGAGGCAAAATGCTCTTGTTTAGAGAGGATGGGGAATTCTCCTTTTTGTTTTGGAGTTCTGTGTTTGACCTGTTGCTGGGGGCAACTGTAAACATGGTTGCCATGGCGACAGCTGGAGAGGAAGCAAAAACATATCATGTGATTGAAGCCTACACTGCTGTGTAACAAGATCCAGCGGCAAGTGCATGTCCTGCCAGATAGGGAGAGAAGAGAATCTCTGGGCAAGATGTGAATCATATGCTTGTGCTCAATAGACGCTCAACGTAGAGACATGCTGGACTGTTTGAGACCAACAGAGTTTGACCTTTGCTGCAGGTGGAGTCCAGCTGACGCTTCCTCTGGCCTGGTTTATAGCCTCAAAAATCTCTGCAAAGCTGGACTTAGTATTTCAATTTTAAATACACGTTTAAGTTCGAAGTTTATCTGTTTGCTTTCTTTTTTGAATGAAGTTATCGGTTTAGATCAGCAGCTCGCTGCTGCTTCCTTTGTGCTGTTGTGGTGTTCACTTGTGTGCAGTTTACTCTGCTTTCAAAGAAGCTCATACATATGAACAGGAAAGAGGAAGTCACATGGGTTGGTTCAGGTCACTAAAAGTAGTCAAATGCATGCTTTAATCTATAAGAGTGGTCTGCCTCATTAAAGCAGCCAAGATTTAAAAAACGGAGTGAAATGAACAATGACAAAAAAGCTCCAGATGAAGCCTAAACGTGTCCTTTAGGATTCTCCTGATGATTAATGTGCAGGGAGCTGTGTTTAAGCTGGCTCATTGTCTAAGCAGGAGGGCCCAGAGTGAGCGAGAGGCTGCCTGCCTGTAGAAACTTTGTTGTGTGTCTGGTTGCCATGGTTCAGCTCTGTATGTTTTGTCCTCCCTCCCCTTCCCTCCCTCCTCTGCTCCCTCCCTCGCTTCTCTCCTGCAGGCTACACTGGATGTGGTGATGAACCTCCAGTTCCACTATATTGAGAAACTCTGGCAGACCTTTTGGTATTCAACACCGCCATCTAGTGACGGAAGCACAACCATTCCCAACAGGTCAGATCACTCAGACAGCAGCAACAGAAACGGCTTCAGAGTTTAAAGCTGAGGATTAAATTAACATATGGTGTCATGTCTATTCATGTCAAGTTATTTTACCTGAGTTGAGAGCAATGTTTAATTTGCGAGATGGCAGTACTTACAGTGTGGATTTCTGTGTGTTTGTGCCTGTAGTGATGATGACCTGGAAGGTGTGATTCCCAGAGAGAAGCTGCTGGCTCTGTGTAAATATGAACCGGTGAGACTATGGATGAGAGGCTGTGATCACGTCCTCTACCAGGCGCTGGTGGAGATCCTCATCCCTGATGTGCTGCGTCCTGTTCCCAGTCAGTACTAGTGTTGTTTGATTTTAATAAGGCACTATGTATTAGAGGAAGTGTAAGATGCCTTCAGCTAACAGTTATCTTTTCAAATCAGTTCATGTGCCACTTATTCACTCAATATATGTCAGAAAATGTTACAAATGTCAAGTTTTCAGAGCCAAGGCAGCGAAATCAAATTGAGTTTTTCTCTCCAACTAACAGTCCAATACCAAAAGATATATTCAGTGAAGATTTGCTTACAAATAAATTATCAAAATAGTGCCAGCTTTAGAAAGCACACCATGTGTTGCATCTGTTGACACAGTGGAGTCAGCTCACTTTTAAGAGCCCACAATATGCACATTTACTCTTTTCTAATTCTGTTTTGGAGTCTACTAGAATATATTCACACGCTTTAATGTTTAAAAAGATTCTGTTGGAAAAGGTGCACAATGTACATGTTGCACCCAATGATAGTGATGTAATGTTGGTTAGGTATGTCTATGAGTACAGGTGGAGGTACACGGCCCTATTAGAAGCTGCTCTAGTGAGGAAGCTGCTTTTTCTTTTTATGAAGCCCTGAAAAGTGAGCCACAATGCAGACACAACACTAAGCATTACAGTCAGTAGATTTAGATATTTGTCTGTACTGCAGTTGGCTGTACTTAAACAACTCTACTTTCAATGCTTCCTGCATAGTGGAGATCCAGTAATGACACTTTGTAATTCAAGCTGTTCTGTTTCTTCAGGCACTCTCACTCAGGCCATCCGTAACTTTGCCAAGAGTCTGGAGGGTTGGCTGACTAACGCCATGACCAACTTTCCTCAAGAGATCATCCGCACCAAGGTAACTAGAAAAACTCTAAATCACTGTCAGTGGATTATATAGCATTAAAATACGCATCTAGCATCCTTATTGAAGAGGATTTAAAACATATTTCCTCACATTCAATATTAAATTTAAGATCTCATGTGGCTAGTTTGTGATCTGTTTGTACAAGCCACTCTCACCAGACTTCTGTCACTGAATAAAGTCCTTTAATTACTGTGCATCAGTTTGATTCTGCCAGTAGAAGTGACTGCCTGAAATACGTTAAAGTTACACGGTTAATCGGGGCAAATTTGAAAGAGGCGTTCTTTGCACTTTAACTACACGAATGAATCATTACTCTGTCCAGCCTCATTCAGTCACACAGGGCCTGAAGTGTATTTTCTGCTCTTCTGTGTGGTGTAGGTGGCAGTGGTCAGTGCGTTTGCTCAGACTTTGCGACGTTACACCAGTCTGAACCACCTGGCTCAGGCAGCACGTGCAGTCCTCCAGAACACCTCCCAGATCAACCAGATGCTCTCCGACCTCAACAGGGTGGATTTTGCCAACGTCCAGGTAAAGTCTGACAGCTTCTGGATCATTTCAAATGAAGTCTTCATGCTAATATGTTTGTGGTGCACAATGTACCAATGTTGTGCTTGCATCTCTCGCCTCATGGTTTCATGCTGACTGTGGTGTGTTTGTTGTGTTTGAACAGGAGCAGGCGTCGTGGGTGTGTCAATGTGACGAAAGTGTGGTTCAGCGCCTGGAGCAGGACTTTAAGGTCACCCTGCAGCAGCAGAGCTCTCTGGACCAGTGGGCTACCTGGCTGGATAATGTGGTCTCTCAGGTCCTGAAACCTCACCAGGGCAGCCCCAGCTTCCCCAAAGCCGCACGCCAGTTCCTGCTCAAATGGTCTTTCTACAGGTACGAAGGCGGAGGCTGTTTACGCTTTCCTTAAAAATCACTGAATTAGTCCAGTGTTAAAAAATGCTCATTAGGTTGTAACATTCCCTGTGGCTCCATGAGATGGGATTTTATAGACAAATCTTCTTCAATATCTTTCCTTCTTGTAGCTCAATGGTGATCAGAGACCTGACTCTGCGCAGTGCTGCCAGTTTTGGCTCCTTTCATTTGATCCGCCTACTTTATGATGAGTACATGTTTTACCTGGTGGAGCATCGTGTCGCTCAGGCCACCGGAGAAACTCCTATTGCTGTCATGGGAGAGGTAAGAAGGAGAACCGCTGATCAAGAGAGACACCGTCACTGCTCAGAATACTTTCAAATGACGTGGAACAGCTTGTTGACGAATCCCCTCTCCATACCTGAATTACAGTTTAGTGACCTGAGCTCCATGATGCCATCACTCATGGAAAAAGGTAAGTCGTTATTGTCTAACAGCATCAGTTTTGAAGTTCAGTAATAAATTAATCAGCTGGTTCGGAGTTTTACAAATGTATGTTAAAAGTGTCTGCTGTTATTTGGTGTTTTACTTACAGTCATCAAATCCCAACTCTATTGTTTTCCAAAAGCAAAAAAAAAAAAAAAGTCACACCGTTGCACTGGGTAACTTCTGTAATTAGTCAGGCCCATGAACTCCATCCTGCTGCTGGAAATACCGAGCAGAGCAGCAAATGTGTATTAATCTGCTGCTGAAAATAGTCCTAAACAAATTAATTTGCTTTAGTTTGAACTGTTGAGGTAATTAGCTATATTTTTATTTACACTGTCAATAGGAGCTGAAGGGGTTGTGGCTGAGAGAAATGGACAGGGAGATGACTCCATCTTTTCATGGGATCTGAAAACAGCAGAGACAAATATTACCAACCTTATTCTAATAATATTATATACTATTATATTCTTTAAACCACATTCTTTCTGCTGGATATCACATTTCTGTGAGAATCTTTGTATTGTAGCTGTAAACCCAGCTGTCATTCTTGTCCCACATTATCAACACTAGCTGTTTTTGAAGTATCACATGGAAACATTTCCCTAATTTGGCAATAAAGTTTCTATACTCTCCAATTACAACTTTCTTGATTGAGGACCAATCCTGGAGACCTTTCTCCATTTTTCTTACATAGATGGCCAACATTTTGTTTTATCTTCCAGGTTTTTTTAAAAGTTGGCAAACTAATTTTCTTCCCTGCTCCTTCTACATAGTTTATTACAGCCATGTGTAACATAGCCTACAGCGCCACCTTCTGATGACAGAACACAGCACGGTTTATTTGGTCTAAAGCAGTTAATCAACAAGCCTAATTCACCTTTCTAAAAATTGTTTGCATATTTTTTGCTTGACAATTATATGGAAACACAGCTACGGTTTTGTTTTAGGGTCACAAATGCAATTAATCTGCTCTGACATTAAGAATGTATTCCTCTGTGCAACTAGATGCATCCTTCTCTGACGAGATGAGTGATTTAGGCAGCGATGCTGATGCGTCCAGAGGGCCGTCTGAACCAGCTGTAAAGAGAGAGAGGATCGAAATGAGCCACCCTCTGCAGGAGATGTGAGTCCGGTCTGAATGGGGCCAGAATAAGAGCCACATGGACCAGCAGCTCTCCCTGAAAATGTGGCTTCTGGAGCCTTTTGGGACGCAGCAGCTCTCTGGCTGAGTGTCCTTCTGCAGTCAGTGTGTGCAATGTACATAGAAGAAGAGTGTAGCAATGTCAGCCCTCCCCTCACTAGTGTTTTAAAAGATGGCGATCTTTCTGTCATGAAGCTCACACGTCAGTTTTTTATTTTATGTTTTAAACTCACAGGGGTGTAACACAGGTCTGATTGTTTTTCTGTTTTTGTTGCAACTGTGAATGACTTTGTGCAGTACCTTTTTTTTTGTTGGATGTGTAACTTTGAGTGGTGGTGTTTGTGATTCATCTTCTCCTTTTTAAGAAAAAGTCTTTTAACTAGCTGTGCCATAGTGTCATTTGAGTGCCTTAGATCGCTAACTTTGAAACCACCACTACAGATGTCTACCTGTCCCTCAGCTGTGCCTCTACCGCAGTATGAATGTATCATCTCCAAACCTCAAACATTCAAAGCACCTTTAGCATTGATTAGGTGTGTTCTCCTTGTTGCCTCTGCTGCAGCTCGTAGCAAACACATGAAAAAAGGAAAAAGTAACCACAACATGCAACCTACTGACCCAAAGGACCTTTCCCTCAACCGTACCCACCAGCTGAGCCAGTTTTGGCTCCATTTGTCAGGCATTAGGACCTCATCGTGTCGCAGTAGTCAGGGAGGCAGGGAACTGTTAACTTGGCGGTTCAAGATGTTGGTTTGTTTACCTCAATAGAATTTTATTCCGTGCTCCGTTCAGCTCAGATGACACAAGGCAAATACTTTAAAAAATGTAGCCACTGTTCTGTTTTGTGTCCCATGTAAATACCTCTCCACGTTCCTCCAAATAGTTTCAATCCTGTGATAGCTCCGTGTGCTGTTAGAATACACGTGTGGTAGTTTTCGCAGCTGCTGCACAGTCGGAACAAATCCAGAATAATTACTTTAATGGGGACAAGATGCTAAAACCTGAACTGGAATCTGGTCTGTCTCAAAGTTAGGAAGCTAAATCTATACATGTTAGAGCGTCGGACCGGTAAACCAAAACCGTTTCGCTACAACAGGATCTCGTTGGCACCCGAGCCGGCACGCTCTCCCCAAATTCAGATACTTTGACCTCATGCAGCTACTCAGATAAAGGCTTATGTTGTTTGAATTAGATAGAAAAATACAGTGAGTTATTTGGGGAATTTGTCCATAATAAATTATATATATATATATATATATCTTTATATGATGTAGAAAGTGCGTGCTCTGTGGCCTTCGGTCTTTGCCTAATCTCTCTCCTCATGCTGTACTTTGGTTGGTTACATTGTAACAGAAGAATCTGCTTTGATGTGTAATTGAATAGACTGTGTAATAAATTTGTTTCCAATCTCAAATGTTCAATGTATAAAATTTAATTATTACTGCGGTGCTACTGCTCCCCAGTAAGCTATTAAACTGTCACAAGAAAAATTTCTATTTATATGAACTAATCTGATTTGAAGATCTTGAGCTTTGTGTTGAAATTGGTTCGGTTGTTTCTTTTTCCCTTCTCCTTGTTTCCCTCCCGGATGTTTTTGTTGTAGCGATGAGAATCCTTGTGATTGATTTATTTAAGGCTTTTTGTAACTTGTGCCTGTCACAGTAATTTGCCTTAAAGTGCTTTGGAAAAAATCATTTCTATGTGTACTTTGTAATGTTTTGTAAGGCTGTTTTAGATTTTCTGGCGGAGGATTATTTTTTATTGAACTAGATTTGGTTCTTCTTACAAGTATACTGAACCCTTATTTTTGTGTATTTTTAAACCTGTTCTTGACTACACTTTAACTAGCCTAAGGACAGATGATGGTCTGTAATAAACTGCATAGTTCAGCTGTATTTTGTACTTGGTCACAACGTGTAATAAATTGGTGTAAACCAAAAGGTTTGAGCACATTTATTTTTATCAAATATCAACATCACAAAACTTCTATTTGGAACAAACGCCGGATTTACAAACAACCTTTTTTTAAGGTTTGTAGAAGATCTTAGCTCACAATTTACTCAATCCTTCAGGATGTTCTAGAGATACAGTATTTACATAATTTAAAAATCCTAGGCTCCAGACAGTAATATGCTTAATTTTATTCACACACTTTTTTTCCTTCTTCTGTAAATCAAGAAAGGTTCTTCTATCTAGCTTAGTTTGCAGTGTCTTGATACAAAGGCACACAGAACATGATGTGAACAGAGAAGATCCAATAGAAAAAAAAAATTCCTTCTAGAAAAGGCAGGACTGAATGTACAACACACAACTTAAGTTACAGGAAAGGAAGAAGAAAAGGCTTGGTCCTAAAGCAGCAGGACACTGTCAGAAGTAAGTGCACATTGTCCTTCAAGGCTGAACTGTAAGCCTTACCAAGAATGACCTCTCTCAACTCAGACGCTGTGAAAGTGCTAAGTTGTCTGAAGCTTCAGCGATGGTCCATTTGGGAATCTGACAGTCCTTTACATGATTCACAGGGAGCAGCCCGCCATGTACTTTCCTGTCAAAGACATAAAAAAAAAAAAAAAAGAGTCATGTGCAAAGAGAAAACACTCTTCTAAAATAAGCCACAGTCATGAGCTAAAGATTTGATGAAATTAAAGAGCCCCTATTATGTACAATTACATTGATATAATTATATTTTTGGGGTCTACTGAATTATGTTTACATGCTTTGACATTTAAAAGCCACATTATTTTGCTCATATTGTACATTGTTGAAGCTCCTCTCTCTCTATTTTAACTCCTGAAAAGCTCAGTCTGCTCTGATTAGTCAGCCGACGTGACGAAAGTGAGTTAATGTTGGTGATTTACGGTAACCCCAGATTAATGAATGCAGGGATGTGGCTTTGTCAGAAGCAGCTCAAACAAGGAAATATTGACAGACTGAGGACGTGCCGAATTAGCCATGATACAAATGTGACACACAGTGATGAGAATAAGCAACAGGAGAAAAGCTTGGACTGTAAACACGGTGTTACAGGCAGGTAAGAAGCAGTGATTTCTGTGGGAGAGAAAAAGCTGACACACTGAAGGACCCCAAAAAGCATAATATGGGCTTTTTGAAAAATACAGCAGTAAAAGTTCTGATCATATATACTAAAATATCAAACCAATCCAATCCTATTTTTTTCAGTTTACAGAGTAGATTTAAAATATAACTTTTCTGTCCTGCTGCTGAGTTTAATGACAAGATTTATACAACTAATGTTTTCCTAGTAAGTATGGAGCTTGAGCCATTCGCTGGTTAGCTTAGCTTAGCATATAGACTGGAAGCTGTTAGCCTGCTAGCTTGGCTCTAAAACTAAAAAAGGCTGTGCGCCAGTCATTAATCAACACGATTTGTCTTTGTTCCATCAGAACAAAAAGTAAAGTGTAAAAATGAATAATTCTCGTTATTTGTAGATTAATTAGCATTGTGTGTCCAACCAGAAAATGCTGTTATTGGTTAACTAGTAAGAGGTGGTGGTACTTGAATTCCATATTGACAGAAGGAGCCAGTTGTTATGCTAAGCTAACTGGCTACAGCTTTATATTTACCGAAGCAAACAGATATGATATCAATCTTTTCATTAAACCCTTAGCAAGAAATCAAATAAGGGTTTTCTTATCTATTGTTGCATTATTTTAATGAACACAATTAAAATCTAAGAACAATGGTGCTGTTTTCAATACATATAAAAGCATTAACACTTTCTAAAAGGCACCTTTTATGACAGGTTTACTCACTGGTTTAATTAGCTTTGCTGTGAGCCATTATTAAGATCTATAAGTGTGATGCAAGGCTGGAAAATATCCTTTTAGTTTAGGTTAAGACTTTCTAGTTGGTCAAAATGTGGTTTCAAATGTAAACATTAATAAATGTTCACAGGTTTTTCCATTTTGTTGCCATTAAATCTGGCACTTCAAATCATTACTGAAAGGTTTAAATCATCAAGTTGGCAGTTGTAAATCTTAATGAGTTTATCAATTGTTTTTTGTACTGAGTGCCTTTAGTGCCTTTGTCAAATAATGAATAAAAATCTATAAAATGTCCTAATTTATTAGACAGTGGGAAACATTTCCCTTCGTTCCACAGCTTGCAGAATCAAGGTCTTCAGGCTGCTTGTTTTGCAGGAGTTTTTCAATTATCCAAAATCCAAAGATATTAAATATATGATGATATAAAACTGAAAAAACAGCAACAGAAGCTATAAATGTTTTGCATTCTAACCAGAAAAATGACCTAAAAGGTTAATCCGCAAAACTATCAGCAGTTAACTCATCTGTCATTGGAAAAATGAACTAACTGTATTTGTTTCACTATTAGTTCTTTAAATATGATTGGAAAGTAAATACTCAAGTCCAAACATTTCTTACATTAAACACACAGTGGGTTTGTTACCTTTATGAGGACCAGAATGAAGGAGGATACACCCACATGTACCATCGTTTCATTTGTCTGAACCCCTTCGGAGCTAATGTTAGCGTGTATACTTGTAGCCTGGAGAGTGTGTTCAGACTGTCACCTGTGGCGAATCTCTTCTTGACCAGCGACATGCGGTAGCGGCTGCCCACCAGCTCCACGTCCATACCCGACAGCGAGGCCCCGGAGCCCACAAACTGAACAGCCAGGCTGGGTGGGGGGCCACGGGGAACCTCCAGGCACTGCCAGCTGGCACACAGAGTCCCTGAGCCTGCAAGACACACACACAGACACACACAGACACACACACACGCACAGACACACACACACAGACGCACACACACACACAGACAGACAGACACACACACACACACACACACACACACACACATACACACAGACACACACACACATGCACACACAGACATACACACAGACACACACACACACATACACACAGACATACACACACAGACACACACAGACGCACGCACACAGACACACACAGACACACACAGACATACACACAGACACACACACACACAGACATACACACACACAGACACACACGCACAGACACACACACAGACATACACACAGACACACACACACACACAGATGCACGCACACACGCACACACACACACACACACGCACAGACACACACACACAGACGCACACACACACACACACACAGACAGACACACACACACAGACACACACAGACGCACGCACACACGCACACACACATGCACAGACACACACACACAGATGCACACACACAGACAGACACACACAGACACACACACACACAGACAGACACACACACACACACACACACACGCACAGACACACACACAGATGCACACACACAGACAGACACACACAGACAGACACACACACACAGACAGACACACACACACACACACACACACACACAGACACACACAGATGCACGCACACACGCACAGACACACACACACACAGATGCACACACACAGACAGACACACACACACACACAGACAGACACACACAGACAGACACACACACACACAGACAGACACACACAGACAGACACACACACACACAGACAGATACACACACACACAGACAGACACACACACACAGACACACACAGACACACACAGACACACAGACCATGTTAAAGCTCAGCAGTGATAACCATCATATATAATGTGTGGAAACTATTGTTGAGAGTTTAACAGGAATGTCTGTCAGAGTCAAGAGAACTTCATTTTCAGCCCACTGACATATAAATACTCAGCGGGGATGAAATTCTGTTTCTCTGGTGCCAAAGCTGCAACATTAACATGAAAGCAGTGCAAACAATCACCGTGGCGATACTAGTGAACAGCTGGTAGGAAAAAAGTAATGAAGGAGACGCGCAAAGGCTGTGACAAGTGTCCCACAAAAATGTCACATTATAACTGAAAATCCAACACAAACCATGTTTATCTGAACAAACTGACTGCACTTGAAAATGTTGACTGCATTATTATGTAGTTGTTGTCATTTTGAACTGTTTACCTGACATTTTTTACACCTATGCCGACAGTATACCTAAAACACAGTGACATTTTTTGCACCACATTTTGCAAGAAAGTTATTTTGTTGTCACTGAAGGTATTTTCTTAATTTCAGCACTTCCAAATTACTGTTGTTCTAACTGTTCAAGCAGTAAAAATCAATCTCAGTAAGCACTTTGTTGATGATAAGACATGTTAAGTCACTGAATCCCAACTAAGAATACGTGTAGCCGTGTGGAAACCTCTGCAGCCGAGCCTCACTTACTTTGAAACAATAGAAAAATATGCGTTTAACAAGACAATAAACACACACACAGAGGATTACGAACTGATCCTGAGCATCTTTATTATTACAATAAACCTGAAGCTACGTCAGACTGCCACAGCTGCATGGTGAGCTGGCAGACAGCTGGAAATGAAGAGCCAAAGGTCATGAATATTTATATCTCAAAAGTAGAAATGCAAGTGCAAGTCTGACTGAACAAAGAGGAGCTACAAAAACTCAAAAACTACAACCTCAACCCTTAACTACAGGAATGTAAAGTTAAGTCTTGTATGGATTCACATGGACACCAAATTACAACAGCCATGAAGCAGCTCATGTCTGAGATGAAATGTATCTAAAACCATCAAAAAAGACATTTGTGAGCCTCTGGTCAAGAATTAAAGGACAGAATTTAAACAGTGTAAAGCATTTCTGAGAACTTTAACAGATTAAAGGTTAATCTAATTTGGAACAGCAAAGACTGCTGGATTAAAATGAAATAGCAATCATTTTCACAACTGAATAATCATTTGAGCTTTAGTATTTTTAGCACCAATCTAATATTTCATAATTAAGATTTTAAAGATTGTGTATCAGCTGTCCCACTTGCTATTGATACAAGTCTTTGGTACTGAAAGGCAGTCCAAGTACACGCTGAAGGATTCCAAGTTCAACATTAAAAGCTTTTAGTAACACATAGATAAAATGTTAATCCATGGCAGTTATTGATAAACAATAAATATTTCCTTATTTTTTTTAAGTGCTATTACTTTCATCTTCAATAGAAGGATCCAATGCTCTTCTTTTTTTCCAGATATGAGAGCAAACTGCATATGTTGGAACAAAACAAGATTTTTGCAGCAATGTTGAGGGGAAAAAAAGGATATAGCTGTTAGACTCTAAATCTGATTAGAACTGTTGAACAGTGACGCATGATCGATGCATCATTGACTTTTTAATCAAATCTAACCTTGTTTAACCTTCACATCTCACCATCTTTTAGCCTGGAAGCCACTGAACAAGCAAGAGCCACAGTCCTCTGTGTGTAAACGTCACAAAGAGTTGCATGTTAGATTTATTAACTACAATGACAACACACAGCGAGAAAGAAGAGAGAAGCACTGCTGATAAATTTAGGAGCGACTGCAAAGCTCCTCATCAATCTGAAAAACATCTTCTCCAGCACATCTGCTTGTGTTCACAAGATGTCCGGTGAAACTAATTAATTACAGCCTCAGCGCTGGCAGACAGGATTCATGTAAAGCTGCACTTTCAACACTTTAGTCACAAAGAAACAGACATTATGCAGGAAACCAGTATTTGAAGGGACCGGAAGGAGTTATGGTGACCTTTCAGTGCTTTTGTCACTGGTTCATAAATCAGAGAAGTCTTCGAACTATAAATGTTTTCACTTTTATCATCCCATCCATCACCGATGGCTCTGAATAGTTTCTTCTTCTCTGCTCTCCAAGTGCGTAGCTTCACACTGAGGTAATAATATATCATTAGATGAAAAAACGTAATAAAATGAAAAGAAGAAATGTGGATGTCTGGAACAAAGAAGCTCATAGGTGAAGGAAAGTTGGAGATCAAATGATTTAATTGTGCACGTACCCATCTCAAATTAGAGCCAGAAAATCCTCTATTACAAGTCGTCTCTCATTTGTGTAGCACAAAGGTTGTGGAATATGAGACACAGTCAAGCTGACACAATAAAAAGTGAATGTTTTATGATTCTTTCTGTCAGTTGAGTATTCAGAAGCACCTTCGCTCTTTTGTTCGTCTCCACCAGGTTGATGAGAGCAGCTGCCACGTTCAAATGCTAATGCAGCTGTGAAGAAGGTAATGATACGCCTTCAGGCTTCTGCTTTTTATAAAGAGGAGGATGTGGAGCGCAGAGATCCCTTTACGTAACTCTCAATTACTCATTTCTACATTTGTCTTGACAAAGTGTGGAAAAGTGAAACCGATGTGAAGGCGATGAATTCGAAAATTCTGGCACCAACTTTAACGAGAAGACTAATAAATTAATAGACAGTCAGAGTGAGCAACGTTCCTCCCAGTGAGCAGCATTTAATAATCAAAGCTACCTCCTTCACTGAGGCATAAAAAAGAAAAGCAGAAAGGTAAGAAGAGCAGCGGCAGAGCTCTGACCTTTGCTGTGATTGGTCGGGGAAAGGTTGGGAAGTTTCCACAGCAGCCGTCGCTCCTCAGCGTTCCTGCAGAGACAAATAAATAGTCAGTGAGGCCTCACCTGCTCCTTGATCTCCTGCCTTTGATGGTCTTTTGATGATCTTTATCCACCACAGTCACAATATTATTATTCTAAATTCATAACGGGTCAAATATTCTTGTGAGTGCACGTGAATTTACCCTGTAGAGCGGCAGAAAAAGTGAAAAATGTTGGTCACAGCAGTTTTGTCTCATCAGTGCTCGAAAAATGTAAATACACACATTGTGAAATTATTTTTAACAAAACAGCCCAAAACAAATCTCACAACTGAGAAGATAAAAATGTTGAATATATTTTTTTGTTTTTGCTTTAATTAAATGATAAATTTAAAAGGCATCTAAATGTAGAACAGAAAACTGGTGAATGAACTGAGATTGTGTCTCTGGAAAAATCCGATTTGTTTCTGTATTATTACACCAAAAGTAAAAAATTAAGAAGCTCCACAGATGTCAGAGAGGTTTGAGATAATGTGGATCATATGATGTAGATTTGATCAAAGGGTTTATTTTGGAAATGTCAGAAAATACTGTGGAAACAGTGTTTCTGGAAACTATTTGTAAAGTGATGCAACAAAAGTCTGTACACAAAGATACCAAATCCACACTTTATCTCTCATTTCTCTGAAGAAGATTAATATGAAGAGACGGATATCTGGTATAAAATTATTTACTATAAGAAAAACCTAAAGGAAGTAAAAGAGCTCCTCTGAGGAGCTTCACTTCATCACAGAACCAGCATCTTCTAATCACAGAGAACATCTTAAAAAGGACTGAAGATATATTTTAAGACAACAAGAAGCAAAACTTTGATTGTACAAACTCAAAATGGCAACATGAATTTAAACAGATGTGAATGCAATTCCAGAAACAGTATTTTTTTGCTGGTGTTATTGCAAATTTAATTGATTACCAAAACTATTAGTAGCTATTAACCCTATCAGTTCACTAATCAATTAGTTTTCTAATTGTATCACCAACAGTTTTTTAAATTGACTTGACCCATCTAAGTACATAATGTTGGTTTTAATAAACAGATGTTGCTGGATTAGGATGTGTTTAAAGGCCTCCATCATTCTGTGGCCTTCATGTGGAGTAGAGTGACAGTGGAAGGAGATTATTACACACTGTTTCATTACAAACAAAATAACCTATTCACCTACATTTGTGTTCTATATAAACAT
This sequence comes from Amphiprion ocellaris, assembly GCF_022539595.1. NCBI lineage: Eukaryota > Metazoa > Chordata > Actinopteri > Pomacentridae > Amphiprion > Amphiprion ocellaris. Next base: position 21,618,139 of record NC_072767.1, on the reverse strand, counting down.
TCAAAAATGATGTCTGTATGAAGCATAGTAAATAATTCACCTGTGAAAACAATCACATATATTCATGCTGCTCAAGTCCTGCATTATACTTATTTAAATAAAAACATTAAATGTAGCTCATATTTAGTTTGATATTCGATAAGGATTAATGTAGTGCTCGTTTTATCTGTTTCCTATGAGGAGAGTGTATTCATCCCTTTGTCAGAGCACTCTGGCTTTCTCATGTGACTTCTAGTTGATAATCTCTTGAACTTTTCAGAAAGGTGATTGTGTTTTCATTGTTGCCTCTTTTCAGACAACCAGTTACACAGGCAGGAATCATTACGATGGGAGCCAAGAGAATGGAGGAGAAGCTTGTTCTGGCTGTGTCTGTCTGTCTACCGTATATAATATGCCAGAAAGAAACTATCACAACAAGGGGCGAAGCAGGTCTACTGTACAATGGCAATTAGGGAGGTGAGATGTTGTACGAACCTCGATAATGTTCAGTTGCAGCCCGGACTTGATTACATGTTTTATGTAATGTTACACTGAGCAAAAATATGAACTCAGCACCCAATCAGTCTTCTTTTCTGGCTTGGAGAAAAAGTTAAGCTTTCTTCCACATCGCTACATGGTTTATTTATGATTCTTTTGTGCATTACAATAATGCTCTTGATTGCTTTCATCTGGTAAATAACAGGCTTCACTTATAGGAAACTACTCATTATCCCTCCATCATCACATCATCACTGCTCACCAGGAGGCGGGCGGCTGGCACTGCAGGTCTGTGGCGGTGTGGTCCAGCGGCAGCAGCACCTGAACGGCGGTGAGCTGTGTGGAGGGAGCGGTGGCAGGACAGCAGTGATAATCCAGAGACACTCGCGTCACCGTGCCGCTCCGCTGACACTCAGCTGACAGCAGCAGAGGAGCCCGACCCGGGTCCTGAGACGACACCTGAGGAAACAACGAGGCGTACTGTACAATGAGATATATTATAATTTGTTGAAAGAAATCCTAATTTTCCTTTAATTGGCACATTTTAATTAATTGGCAGTTATTTGGAAATTAAGTATGAATATGTGAACATTTACTATCTTGAAGAATTTTTAAATGACAGGATCCAAAATCCCTGAAGAGAATTTCCAAGGATGATGACGAGGATGAGAAGCTGGATTAATCAATCAATCAATCAATCAAAGTTTATTTGCATAGCCCTTTACAACAGCCCAAAGGGTGATCAAAGTGCTTCACAGTAAAAAAACAAGAAAATAACTTAAAAACAATACAGTAACTTAAAACAGGACAAACAATCACACCCACACCTACGGGCAATTTAGAATAATTAATTAACCTCAGTATATTAGACTATGGGAGGAAACCGGAGTACCTGGAGAAAACCCACGTATGCACAGGAAGAACATGAAAACTCCATGCAGAAAGACCCTGGGAATGCTGGGATGCGAACCAGAGATCTTCTAGCTGCAAGGCGAGAAGTGCTAACCACCACACCACTGTGTAGCTCCTAACTGTATTATAACAGCAGAGAGGAGCAGAAAATATCTGCACTGCAGGGTGAGACTCCACATTTTAAATCCAGACCTGATACTTCAGCAGGCCGACGTTGTAGTATGAAGCCTGGGGGTTGAGTTCAGCTTCTCTCTGCAGGTAGAGCTGCAGCGCCTGCATGTTGAACCAGAAGTCTCTGGTGTCTGGGTCACTCTGAGACGGATCGCTGTGGACACAACAGATTGATAAAGATCTGACAGAGGAGCGGACGGGTCTGTAACACAAAAAGCAGAATGCAGCTGACCTGTAGAGCAGCTTTTGATTGGGCAGGAAGTGATCGATCCGTGAGATGTTGACCAGTCTGAAGCTGAGAACAGGAACGTTGGGGTTGGCTGTGAAAATCCTCGTGATGCCTGCTGGGAAGGACATCGTCAGGTCACCTGTGATCTTCACTAAACATCTGAAGAAAGAGGGGAAAAAAAACAGCACAGACCAAGCTTATTTAACAAAGTGTGTATTTCTTATCCAGTATGTCAACAAGCACTCATCAAATGTTCATCATACATGTCAGACAACCTTCTGCAACCCAAAATCCATTGGCAGGTCTGAAAGGCATCATCAAAATAACTCAATTTATCAGTGCAAGAAACTGAAAACAGAACAGATTGTCAGATTTTTAACTTTCACTGGTCAATGACCTAATGTTGTGCCAGTGGCAAACAAAGTATTTCATAAAAACTCACTGTATTCTCTATGTCTTAAAGAGCGTAAAATATTAAGAAATAATAAAATCTGCACCTCAGTATAACCAAGAAAGCCATGACGTAGTCAGCATTTTGTCATATGACAAAAACTTTGTGAAATTCTGTTGAACTGCATGATGTGTTTACACTGAGTAGACCAGGGACAAGTATGAAAATCTATTAACTAGACTGAGAGGAAAATAAACCATACTTGAGCAATAAAATGAATGGAGCATGGCCAAAAACAGTATAATGGGGAACAGGGTGCCAGTTGTTGGAGGATACATTCAGCATGGTGAAATATCTTTCAACAATTGGAGTGCAGAGTAGAGAGAAAAAGCACCTAATTTAAGGTTGCAAAAACTGAGCATGTTATCATTTACCACATTAACAATGTCCAGACTGTATTTCTGAATCATTTAATGTTATCTTCATAGAAAGAATTTTTTTTCTAATGGTTTACAGCATTAGAATTGTATCATACTGCACAGAAGACATCTTTGAGTTCTGTACTGTTTCCTTAGAGATGCAGGACTTGACAAGACTAAAAAATTCTTTCACAGCAAGTGAAAATGTAACAGGAGCAAAAAATACCCATAAACTTGCTTGGGCTTCAGGGGATTAACAGCATGGAATATACAAAACGCCTGTTAATTTTGTGAAGAGTAAGCATCATGCTGACCGGTTGTGCTGTCCACCTTTGAAGTAGGCGTTGATATATTCTGTGATGGCCGCTGCGACTGGCCAGGCCTCCTGTGTGCTGAGGGAAATGGGACTGGGACCTCTGGACAGGTGTACTGTGGAGAACAAATGTAGGGAGTCATGATGTCACTATAAAATCAGTCACGTTTAAAGGAACAGTTTCAGAAAAATATATAACACCTCTAAGAGATTTCAGAAATGTGCTCATTTGTCTTACACTGTCTCGGCTGGTGGTCCTGGTGCTGGTAGGGCAGCGGTGAGACTTGTCCCGGCCTGGCAGGGCTGGCTGCTCGGTTCTGGGCCCCCCACTCGCTGGCCTGAGGCCCCCACTCACTGGGGCTGGAGGAGGAGGAGGAGGTGAGGGATGGGCTGGGCTCCGGCAGCGGGGAGGAGCACAGTGAGCGAGACTGAAACACACGGGGGCCATATTAACAGTATTCTCATGGGATGATACTTCCACCTGATCATACACTGACAATAAGTAGATAATAAGTAGATACCGTAATTCTAGCTGCATATCACAATATGGTCATATTATACAAAAAAAAAAAACCCAACACAATACTAAAAAAGACATTTGGTGATATATTTACAATTTTAACATTTTAAGAACCCGACATGCTCATCAGCAAGGTAATATTTACACTATTATAAAACTACTGGAGTGGGTGGAAAGAGCTTTCCATTTTCTTTTCACTCAGTAAATGATCAGCTTTCCTCAGTTAAAAGGTTTTACACCTGCAGACAACTATTATATGCAATCACTGTGACAAGTTTCGTCTCCAGTTTTAAAGCCCTCTAAAAAAAATACAGGGGAGATTTTATGAATAAAGCTACAATATTTAAAAAGGCTGTGCTGTTATGACTCCAAAGTAATAATTAAGTCAGATAAATGTATGATCATAAAAACATAATAATAGGAGAATATGAATCTACTGAGCTGTTAACTCGTAACTGATACTCACTCGCTCACAGCCGCTGAGTCGGCCTGAAGACCTCTTGGCCCGGGCGGCTCTCTGAGGAGCAGCTGCGACCACTTCAGCCGTGTCTTGCCTAAAATTGTGTTTGGAACCTTACAAAGACACAAACACACAAAATGGCTCAAAGCAGATCTGAATCACACACTGAACTGGAGTATAAGAGACAGATGTCCTCTTCAACCAGCCAAAAGCTGTGTTCAGAGCAGCCAGAGACAATCTGTAAATACCAGACTGCCAAAACACGCTGGCACCAAATATAACAACATTTTATTTGTATTGGTTTAATTGAGAGATTCTCCGTCCTGTTGGTGTCTTTTTCAGGAAGATTTTCTTCCCTAGTAGGAAAGAAATAAACAAATCCCACACAGTGTTGATCACTTGAACACACTGTCAGTCCTCAATCAGTCAGCTAAAATTAATATAAATGTATGATATGATGGAGGTTATACATAACTGAGCATGAGTGGTCGGTAATGTGTGGGGAAACAGTTTGGTTCATTCACAGCCATAGTTTTTGTTTTGTAAATGCCAATAGCACTGAAGTGAACATCAGAAATGAGTTCCATTGTCATCTACTTAAAACGTTGGCATCAAACATGAAATTAGAATTATAATAAAACTTATTACTCTAATTTGAACAAAATCACTTGAGGCTGTGACTAAATGATTATCTTCCTTCAGTTAATCTGCCAATATTTTTTATTTTGCTTGATAAGTTAAAACGGTAACATCAGTGTGTCCATGAAATGTCACCTGGAGATTTAAGTCTAATATAGCATTTCCTCTGTTAGTTGTTCAAAATACTATAAGGAATATTTAGTTTTCTCTTATAAAACACAAATTTAAATGATCAGGCCCAATAGATTTGGCAATTATTTTGGCAATTGATTTAAATTATTTATCAAATCAACTCCAGATTAATTTCAATATCAGACTGATGACTCAGTTAATTGACAATTAACTGAGAGTCTACGAAGCACCAAAAGGTCACAAGGAAGATTTTTTTCTTTCTGAATCACCCCCATCCATCTAGTCACTTTCTTCTGCTCATCCAGACTACACACAGTGTCAGCTGGCTAAGCAGGTCAGACATCCCTTTAACCTGGGGGATCCGAAAGTTTTTCCAGGCAAGATGTGACATATAATCTGTCCAGTGAGTTCAATGTCCACCTTGAGGTCTCCTCCTAGTTGGAAATGTCTGTAAAACTTTCAAAGGAAGGTACCCAGAAAACATCTTAATCAGATTGCCCAAACCACCTCAGCAGACTCCTTTCAACATGAAGGTGAAGTGACTCTACTCCAGGGTCCCTTCTTTTGATCCATATAAACACTTACAGTGTTGCTCCAGTTATAATATATGCCCAGTTATGGGAAAAGCTGCAGGTCCTATGAAAAACTAGTTTTAAAAGTCTGATCTCAGGCAGTATGAGCTGCTCTGTGTCTCTCTAACTGGTGAAGCTGTGGCTAGATATTACTATTTGTGGTTCAGTCTATGTTACAGATGCTGATATTACTTGAATTTGCAGTGCTATAAATGACTTATATCCTTCCAACATACCACATAAGATTAGGAATACCATAGCTGCATTGCAAAACCATCACTGCACACATGAAACCATACAATCTGTCTCAGCAGCAGAAACAGTTTCCTTTCTATATGTAATGGAGTAGACCTGTACCTGAGCTGCTACAGCTGAAGGCAACTCTCACGTAAACAACAACGTAACGCATGATATTGTATCATAACGCAGCCCAGTCTGTCTCTGTGCGTCAGAGGTAAGGCACCATTATTGTGAGGCAAGACAAAAGTGTTGTGGGTGTAGCCAGTACCACACTGGAAAAAAAAAAACCTTCCCCACCCTGACCTTTCCGTTGTAAAAATGAATCTATCGTCGTTTAATATGCAGTTTCAATTTTTCAAGATTTATTTAACTCAATGAGGCCTTAATGAACAGCTTACCAAACAGCCCCCTGATGAAAAGATTTGGCTTCATGTTGAATAATTAAAAAGTCAAAACTGTCTGGGTGCAGAGGTGTGCTTTTGTTAGAAATCAGCACACTGATCCACAGAATGAGTTATTTGTGCAGAACAGAAGTGGGAACTTTTCTGCATTTTATAAAGGACTAAACTATTCCTTGGAGGAAGAGTTTAGTCTTGGGTTACTGGTTTAATTCAGGAGTCCCTTTAGCTCCTGATATATGCTTATTACATGTGAGCTGGAGCTGCAATATAGATGCATAAATAATGCTGCTCTGTTTTTGTTTATTGTTGCTGAATGAACTACTCTGGATGCTTTGAGAAGAATTTATCATCCCGTATTTCTCTCAGACTTTGTAATGAAACTAGAGAAATAGCTTAGAAAGCATCTGAAGGCCACCTTCTTTCATATTTCTCTCAAGTTGTCATCAAAGACTGAATGAAGCTATTAAACTGAAGGTGTAAAAATAAATTTGGCTTTTCACAAAATTATCTTTTCCGACAGCAGTGACCCACAAGTATGACTCAAGCGGTTTACTTTAGTAAGTAGAGTAGGGGAAATGTACATTATAGTTAATTAATGATCTAAGTTTCTATAAAAGTCTACATGTATGTTATTTTCATTCTTGCTTGTCCCCAGGTTTTTATGTAAGAATCTATAGTAGGTCAAACATAAATGCCAGATAAAGAAGAAGAGGTCAGTACCCTTGTGAGAGCTGATACTGCAGGATATCTGAGTGCTCAGATCCAGACAGTCTTGATCTTTGTCTGTTGAAAAGCACAGATCCTCCTGGGGTCCTGAATGCCTCGTGAGGGGAGGGGCGTTCCTGCGCGGCTCGCTTTCTGATGATCTGTTTCTCCTCCTCTCTCCTCCAGCTCCTCCTTCTCCTTTTCCGCCTCCCTCCTGTGATTTGGAGCCGACACCTTCACTGAACGGGTTGTGGACAGAGTTCCAGTGAATCAGCTCTTTCTTTGGCTGAGCTGATGGCAAAGAGCCCGTGTTAACATCAAGTCCCAGTCTATTGCTGCTGGCAGAACCACTGCTGCTGCTGCTGTGTGGAGGGATTATCCCAGCCGCTGCAGCCAGCGATGACTGGTGAGTTGGGCTGCCAATCATCGTGATTGCAAAGGGGTCATCAGAAGAAACTGGAGGTGGGAGGCTTCGGTCTCGTTTCCTGTCTCTCTCCTTACGATTGGAGGAGGATGATGAAGAGGAAGAGGAAGGGGTTGGGAGTGTCTTGGTGTCAGCGAGGGCGATGGAGAACGGGTCCCCTCGCACCTCCATGCCTCTGCCCTCCTGGGTGGGGCGAGGCGGCGGGCGTGCCCAGGCGTCAGACAGGCTTAAAGCCTCCTGGGTGACAGTCCTCTCAAAGGCGGCGAGGAAGGGGTCCTCAGGTGGGATGTGTTTGCAGTTCCACACCGACGACTCCATCTCAGGTGGGGGGAGTGACTGAGAGAAAGCAGGGAAACGCATCGATGTGTCCATCTCTGGGGGGACACGTGAGGGACGTGAAGAGGCGACGGACCAGACGCTGGCAGGGTCGTCCTGCTGGTGAGGGCGTCCAGGGGAGGGGTCCCGGAAAGCAGAGAGGAAAGGGTCCACTGGTCGCCCCAGTGTATGCGTCTGTTCTTTACTCTGTGGCATTGGAGGCCATGCGGCCCAACCCACGGGTTCAGGGGAGGGTCCAAGGGGCTGATGGGAAGGTGAGTCCAGGCCAGAATCTTCAACATTCTCTGGAGAGGAGGAGTCGGACGAAAAGGCAGCATCTGACAAACACAATAAACACACGACAGGAAATCAGCAGAGTGCAGTAAATCTGAGAGGGAACCTCAAAACCTATAAAGATGGATTTAGATGTTGCTGATCTGCAGCAGTACATTGAAGTTTCCAGACAAACAAAAACACAGTTACAACAGCAATACAATATCAACATTTTGGTCCAAATATAAGGCAGTCTGTTTTTCTGGATATTAGAAGTGAAAAAGTGAAGGTTTATACTCAGGGACTTGTCATTAGCGTCTTTGCAAAACAGGTGTTCTCTTTGTATGAATCGAACCTCATTAGGTCTCATTTTTGAGACTTCCCCATCAGCAAGAAATGTGCTTCTTTCAGCCAGCTGTTGTCTAAAACCCATCTGCCTGCCAGGCTATGACTACGCTGTTTTCTAAATTCCTTCCTTTAAACGGCCAATGTTTCAATTTATAGATTTCTATGCAGAGCTCACCTCCTGCAGTCATCACCTTGAGGCTCAGGGAGACGAGAATGGCTCTGAGACACCTGATAAGCTTTGGGATGAAGGGATGGAAAAGATCAGAGGCTGCTCCATTAATGCTCGACATAGGCCAGTACAGTTCAAGTATCATATTTTTAAGGACTAGGTCTAATAATATCTTTCCATCAGTTTCAACAGTTTTCAGAAACTGATCAGGTGACTCGTCTTTTCTTAAAGGAAAGGCTTTCTGTTTTGATGGGGGGAAAAGTCCTCTTTTTCACAATTTTTTATTTTTTTTATTTTATTTTATTTTTTTTTTTAAGAAAATGCTAGTGATTGGTGTGTTGAGTGCTCTGAGGACATTTTAAGGCCTGAGTATCACTTCTCAGGCTAAGTACAGGCAGAGCTTTTTGTTGGCAGTATTTGGCCCAAGAAGAATGGCTGCTGGCAAATATCTTTATGGGTATTTGAGTTAAAACACAAGTTAAACGCAACTTTTAGTTAAATTGTAGTTATTTTAGCCCTAAAAAGACATTAGAAAATCAATCATAAATCAAAGTGCAGTTCTTTTTAAAGTAAAAATGCAGCTAAAACAGCTGTCTACTACTGCTTCATTACACTTTATATACGTTTTTTTTTTAATTTTTTTATCATAATTTGTTATTTGCTTAATTTATTCAAATGTCATTGGTTTTTACTTCAGCAAATTAGCTGCAAATAGAACATCTTTTATGTGACTCTTATGTGGCTCTGTGTACAATTTATTTGAAATACCTTTATGTGCTCATTGCACAACTCCAACAGCAGGAAAGCTGGAGGCATCATGAGTGCCTCTGGGCAGTAGAGGTGCAACATATTTAGGCATGCATAAACAACACCTTACTTGCTCGTCTGGTAACCATTTTGAGTCTTTGTTTTTCATTTGTTGTTATTGCAGATGTAATGGGATGGTAACCTGTGTTTCAATGTATCTTGTTTAGGTTTTTATTTATACGTATTCTGAAAGTTCAACATAAATCACTATGGATAATATAAAAAATGCTAATTGCCAGAGAAACTCCATCAATTCATCAAAACTAAGGTCATTACAAAAACGAGGTAATCAACTCATAATCAGGGCTGGCTGTATAATGTTTGTGCCGATACAGTATTAATATTAACATTAAAAAAAAAAACATGTTCCAAAATTATTATTCAAAATACTTTCAACAAAACTTCTCTTACATTCAGAAGCACCAAAAGCGCTCTGCTCTCTCAGCTGCTCCCGGCTGTCGAAGCTTTTGGACTTGAAGGCCGATTCCAGCGGAGGTCCGAACAGGCTGTCTGAGCCTGACGCTGTCGAACTCAACCTGACGGAGAGCAGAGAGGACACGAGGAAGAAAATCACGGAGTTTGGAGGAATAATGGAGGGACTGAAGAGAAGACAAAAAACTAATGAAAAGGAGGCGAAGTGAGGACAGAAGTGTGGGTGTAAGTGAGAGAGAGTGGAGGACACTGGGAGACTGCAGGAAGAAAGACAAAGAGAGCAGCATAACAGTGTTGTTTTCTATAGATGCAAAAATGTACTGTATGCTGAAAAAAACTTTGTACTATATATACTGTTATCTGGTGTTTCTGCAGGGTAATTTTTTTTCGCATTCTTAATTGTTCGTTCTTTAAATTAGTGTAATTTTGATCTGAGGCTGAATTTATATCTGATTAAATATATGTTGGACATCACACAAACACAACAGTTTATCATAGTTTAGTTTGAAATGCAGGAGAGAAATCATAATTCTGATAAAATTTTAGGAAATAATGTCAGATAATTAGAAGCTAAAAGCAAAATTTACTAAATTCTACAAGAAAACTGAATTATAACTAAAACAACGATGTATTCTGACCTCTAATACACACAGTGATAGTGCCTATATGTTGCTGATTAATGCAGTCTAGTATCCAGTAGATGGACATTATATTATATTAACTTGTTCTGATTCTCCATTAGTGTGCAATAGTTTGGGGAAGATTCTTCTCTGCCTCAAAATAATAACGTTCCTATGGATAATGCTTGAAAGAAATTGTTTTTCTCAGTTTGGTGTATAAGATTACTGGTTTGTACAGAGCAGAGCTTTTGTGGTGAGACAGACCAGATATTATCACAAACATCAGTGCTCGGCCTTATTAATGCTCTTTTGGCTGAACAGAAGCAAATCCCTGCAGCCAACGTTCTAAAATCTGATGGAAAGCCTGAACCTGAAGGATGTTACAGCAGCAGATTAATGTTCATAGCTTTCGCTTTAAGTGTCAAAATCCTATTTATTCATATAGTGCAAGCATTTCCAATGGTGCTACAGTTTGTTTCTTGGTTTAGTAAAAGCAAAAATATTCATGGTGCTTTGTCGGGGCTACAGAGGAAGTGAAAAAGGCAAAAATAACAGTGAGAGAAATGAGCTGACGAACGAAAAACTAGAAGATGGCCAAAAACAAATTAAGGAGAGAAAGACTGTGAGGGGAAAACCTGAAGAGCTTCAAACTGCTGAAAAGGCCACTGATGGTGCAATTTAAACTCCAAAAATGTCTCTCTGCTCCAAGACAGATAAGAAGAAGGAGATGAAGAGAAGGGCAGAGCGATCTTACCTGCTGTGATCAGGGCTGGAGGTGGACCTGCGGAGGCCCTCCTGCTCTGCATCTGCTAAGACACATCACACACAAAGAGATACAGTGAATCACAGAGGAGGTTCCCTAATCAAGACTAATCAGCAGCAGGGTGTTCTTTGTCAGAGCGCTGAGAGGAGGCCGGGATGGGCTGAGATAAGACGACATAAGGGAAAAACCCATCAGCCATTACCTTCTTGGTGATAAATACCAGCAATTAGCCCGGTTTCACTGAGCTCCAGCCACCGCTGCTGTCACTGCAGAGTAACCGCTTTAATCAGGTGCTGATCATTAATCCTGCTGCCTCTGGATTTAGGAGGGAGACTCTCCCTGCTGGAGTGCAGCAGGTTGTAGCCTCCCACATTCCTGCCTAACCTTGTGACAGCTAATGAACCTGTAGGTGATAAAACATGTTTTGGGGCACGAGCAGAGGACAGGATGTGACTAATGGAGGGGGGCCGTTCATCCAAGGTCGGCCAATGAAGAGATCTGTTGTGAAGAGGGAAACACGGGGGCTAAGAAGGCTGGAGGTTGAGAAATGTGACACAAAAGCATTTACTGATGCTACAGATGTGGCTGTGAGGGTGTGTGGGAATTGGTTTTCACTGTTTCAGATTACAAACAACATAAAATGAAGGGATGGGAACTTTAAACCCTCGTGACAAGTGTAAATGCTGGAAGATGCACAATGTTTTTGCTGTTTAAGTACTGACTCATACAAATACAGAAAGTGCCACAACTAATAATAATTTTTACTACCGATAGAAGTATTTTCTTAACAAGTCATTTATCTTAAGTTTGAAAGTCACAAAACACCGAAAAAGACCTGTACAATGGAAAATATTGATTGTCAGTACACATTGTTTCTTTCAGTACTCATTTGCACAGTATTGATACACTAATACTCGCTGCATTTCCTCGAGTACTGACACACTGCAGCAGTCCTCCCTCACTCAATCGCAGCACTGTTGTCTTCTCCTTACTCGTCTCATTCCCTCTAGTTAAACAGCACTTTGTTATTGTGTAAGAAAAATGACAAGTGCAGAGTCTCGTGACTGGTTTTTAGTGGATAAACAAAACAGAAGGAGTGCTGTTTGGAAATAGTTTGGATTTTAGGCAAATGAACCCAGAAACCCAGGCAAGCGTTGCTACATACCAATGCCAACAAAAGATGCTAACACTACTCAATGCATAACATTTTGTTTTGTTGTATACTTGCAATTTATTGCAAAGTGTGAGAATCTCAGAGGCTTTTGAAAATCTAAACTACCTCAACAGATTTTAATTTCTGCTATAGCCATCCTATATTTATCATTCAAGAAAGATCTGAACTTTAATTGCCTAAATGTTGTTGCATCTTCCACTGTGGTAACAAAAACAGTATATAATGCTGCTTTTATCAAGGTATTATATTAAAGTTAGAAACTCTTTTATCATAACACTCTTGCAAAGTTTCCCAGAGCCCAAGGTGAGCTACAAACTATTACTTTCATCCAAATAACATTTCAAGACCTAAAGACACAATGCAATCATAAACTGCATGCAAAGAATCATTAAATCAGTAAATTAATAAAGTAGTTGCAGGTTAATTTTTATATAACTACAGTGTTTTAGCACAACAACAGGCAAAGTAAAAGACAAGAGAAGAGTTTGAATTGAAACTTCACCCCTGTGGGAGGCAGCTTCACCTTCTTCTGATCGGCCTCCTGCAGTACTCAAGTTTCCTGCAGAGATGCAACACAAGATTTAACCTTATCAAGATTTTCAAAACTGCAGTGCACAAAATACACAATACTGGATATTTGCTCTTTCTTTATGTCACAGGAAGGAGATCTGCTGCACATTAAGAAGACATTTACTCCAAAACCAGACATCCAAGCTGACTGGACTGAACTTACTGGAGAGATGCCGCTTCACTGACACCTGAAAGTAAAGACAGGGAGGCACAATTGTTCAATATACTGGACTCGGGTAAAAGATAAAGCTGTAGTTGTGCTATAGTTTATATTATGGTCAACAAATCCCATGAAGAGACCAACAAAGTTTTTTCAAGTTTCCTAATAATTCCCAGCTTTCATACCCTGTACCAACCCCAATGGCTTAGGAAACAAAAAAGTAGTAATTTCTTGAAACATAGTGTAGTTTTTAGTAAACAAAGGGCATTTGTAGTACTACTGCATTATTAAGTATTTGGGGCAGCAGGACAGTGTAAGTGCAATAACCTCAAAATAACTAAAGTTGTTCATGTTCATTGTAAAGAATTAACGTGTCATTAAATGCAACATCGCGGCTCACTGATGAAATTGTCGTAACTCATAGAAACCAATCGCATTAAGTAATGAACTGTATCTGTCTTTGGTTTTACAGTCAGAACTTGTTAGCGGCATCAAAATGCTGGTCGTTTTAGTCTTTTCATGGGGTTTGTTAAAATCTTTATCCTTCTATACTTACAAATGCAACAAGCAAATGCTACGAATGTCGCTTTTTTTGTTTCTCATGTCAACAAAACACCAAAACAACCAACCTGCTGTCGTGCTGCTCTGTTGGGCGGCAGGGTGAGCGTCCCCACGGTAGCCTTCAGCTCCTTCTCTGTGGCTACAGAGTTGCTGCGATTGCTGCTGGCCACTGGTCTAATCTGGATGTGGAACTTCTTTGGCTCCTCGTCATCGAAATCTGAATCACTAGAGTAGAAGTTGTTCTCCTTTTCCTCAGAACAGCGTACAGGGAGAGAGGAGGGTCAAGGAAAACAAGCTCATATTGTAAACATGGAGGACAAATCATGGTGTTTGGTGTTTCAAGAAAGGAAAACCTATTGGTGACAAGAAAGAGAGGGACTTTTTTAGCTTAAGGTAAATGTGGTATCGTATTAAAAATCCTTGGGCACATAACAAACCAGCTGGTTCAAGTTTGAGTGAATATCACTATTTAGACAAATGCTGATTTCCTTGAAGACAAAACACAGAATTTGATTCATTGTAATGATTAAATCAGAACAATAGAGAAACACAAACATGCAAAACACAAGTAGAGGCAGAAGCACTGCAGAGTTTCCTGGAGGTGTAGGATGCTGCAGAGCTGAACCACCACTTCCTGCTGCAAAGTCATTTCCCCTTCCTCTTCTCCTTGGACTTCACTCCGCTACTCAAGCCTGTGTTATCTTCACCTTGAGGGTCTTTAATGAATGTGCACTGTAGATTCTAGCTAGGCGGGGGGCTCAACGGGAGGACGAGAAAGGCAGAAAGAGTTATGTCAAATCTGTCGGGACGGAGAGTTCTACCACTGGTAAATGATCAGAGCTGATCAGTCAGGACATGGAGGATTTGAGTATTAGTGCAATTCATTCATGTCCCATGGTGGTGGATGGCAGGCAGCTCGGTTCAGCCTGACTTTGTCTCAAATGCATAAAGAGGGAGGAGGCACTGAGGCACTTGTGTTAATAAACATGAGATCTTTATAATTGTCTGGCTTTACAGTTAATGAGGCCATGAATGCAGGCATTTGTGCTGACAAATTGGTTTAACCGTGCCTCTCACCTCCGACCTTCTGATTACGCTCCATTTATAACGTCTTCCTCTCAGTTAGGTGTCTTCTTAGAGTCTATTCAGCGATCTTGTGATGGTTTAATTCATTGCTGTCACACGACTGATTCAAATCTGTCTTTCCCTGTATGAATGTAAGAATGAGTGGGTACTCCAAGTGAAGAGATGCGAGCAATCTGAAGGCACCGATTGTCTTCTTTAAAGTTGTTTATCTGACTGCGTTGTTTCCATGCAGCAGACGTCGTGTTTCATGTGTTTGTTAGTACAAAGCTCAGTTGTGTTCTGAAGATTTTTCTCTGGTAACTCTTGTGGTTTTTAAACGCCGTTCAGACTAAGTTGGTAGTTTTTCCAAGGACGTTAAAGTATTTCTGGAGGGCTTTAGACTTTAAGGCCTTATTAAAAAGTCAACGTTAAATAGATGACAGCAATGAATAAAAAGACAGTAAATTACACGCAACAAAGCACCCCAGCCACACTTAAACTGAGGACATTATGGTTCATGGTCAGCACCTTAAAATCTAGATGGCATACATTGGACTTTTGTTATTATTTGTTTCTAAGAACTAAAACAGAGTCTATAAAAAGTAATTGCAGCTGCTGGAAGTTAGCATGTTTTAGTGTTTTACGCAAACCAGTGGATGGAATATGGCTTTTTGATGTTACAGTGTAAACAAATCTCTTCGAAGTCAACTAAATAAGCTAAAAATATTTTAAATTACAAATAAAAGTAGAAGCATCCAAGAGAGAGACAAATTTTTACACAGCACTGTAAGTAATTAGAAAAAATATCAGATTAATCAACAATGCAAATGAGTAAGAAACAAACGGAAAAAAGTAATGAATTCAGATGCTTCCGTATAGGGAACAAGAAATGGGTTGATGAGTGTTAAAATGAAGTGAACCAAATGGTTCTGTCTTTACAGTCACCAGTTCTCAACCCAGCTGAACATTAATGGGAGATTTGGGGCCATCTCTGCTCCCACCATCAAAGCACCAAACGAGGGAATATATTTTAGAAGACTGATGTCCACGTGTTCAGTAAACTTCAAAAGACTTGGAATATATACATCAAGGAGCGCTGAAGCTGTCTTAGAAGCCGACTAAAGGCATCAGTGATGTTTTCTTTAATTCGTCACTTATCTGTATTATTTATTACACGTTAAAAAGTTGAAATATGACAGAATGGTGTTCATCGACCCCGAACATCTCCGCTGAACATGCGGGAGCCGAAAAAGGATATCATTCTGGGTGCTGTCAGCTCGGATGACAAATCCCTCATCGTCTACTTCCAGGGGTGAATTCTGCATGAATGGGAACACACGGGAGAAAGATAGTGAGGTAAACTCCAGCTAGGTCAGCAACACAGAGACAAATGGTGCATATCTGACACACAGAAGTGCTTTGTCATACCGTGTAACTCAGCACCTCGGCCTACATACACCACTAAGAGCTTTGTATTAGAGTGTGAGTGAATGAGAACACTCTGCAAACGTTAAATACTATCAGGCATGAGTGTCAGTGACTAACAACTGTACTAAAACTGTTACTACGGTGAGCTTAATTAAAGTCTCATGCTGAAGCTACAAGTACACATATAAAAACCACACTCCAAAACAATGCTGATTTCATTAAAATTGTAATACAGTATTTTTTTTCACTCACAACAGAATAATAAGAGGCTTCAGAGGGGCCAAAATTCAGTGAATACAGCTTAAAACAATTCAGTTGTATGAGGGTGGATGAAAAGTTGAGATTCCATTCTGTTCTGGTCATTTGATCATTACCAGCAATGAGAGGGGGTTCTGCACTTAAAACCAAGACTGCAGAATTCTGAGTGGAGGAGCCTGCTGTTTCCAAACTCAAACAAGTCGCATCAGGTCAGGAGTATCAGGAGTATGCTCATCATTTTCTTCAACATTCACGTGTGTGTGGACCAGGAATTAGTCCCCCAAGGTTAAACTATTAAGCCACAGTTCTACCGCAACGTGTCAGAGAGCGAATGTTTGCCACAAGCAACCTCAGCACTGAAATGTAAATCTTGTATGATACTTGTCTTTTTTTTTGACATAGTTCTAGAACGTTTTGGTCACACCTTGTATTTAAATTTCAAGCAGAAACTTAAAGTTGCAGAAAGCTAAATCAGCATCCAATCAAGGTCTCCCCATGTGTTGAACTGATCAACATGGGCAAACTATATTTTGCTAACACCATGTAACACTGTAGAAGCTGAATATTGTCGTGCAACCTGTTTTAAAACGACCTCTGCTAACATTACCAGTCCCTGTCACATTGCAGTCAGAGATCTGATCCCCTTAGAAGTGTAAAATTGCAGCACTGGTGACTCTGTGATCTGGCATTCACTCTCTAACCCCACGTCAGTCTGTTAGACGGCTTTCTGGCTGCATCTAAATCTCAGAAACACACGTCTCACTTTTACACCACTTGTACACAGGCTGTCACGTACACAAATACAAACACACTCTCCTTCTCTCTCATGTAGTTATGCACATCCCCTGTGGCTGCCAAATAATTGCAGAAAGCTCTTCTCAGAAGCACCAGAATAAACCTGGGAAACCCCACACCACCAGTCACTATCACACACTCATGATCCCCCACTCACCTTCTTTACACACACACACACGTTTCCTTCTATTCCCTAAACACACACTGTTTTCACAGAGTAGAAGCCATCTAGACTACAGTGTCTGCTGTATCTGGAGATTTAGGAGAAAGACAGGACTGATAATTGAGTCAATGGTTTTTGAGCTGCAGTATTTTGGTGTGAATTACACCAAAAACTCACCAGTGCCTCTGTCACAGCTGAATCTCTGCAAATGTAGAAAAACACACATGGGGATTATTTTCATTATTTAGGAATAACAAAGACTGAAAGCTGCAGCAAAGAGCAGAAGTCACACTTCAGTCTCAGAATTTGTACAGCATTTTGTGTGTGCGTGTGTGTGTGTGTGTGTGTGTACACTCACGTAGAGTCTGGCTCTTTGTCCCTCTTGCCAAGGCCAGGGATTCTGAAGGCTTTGGCCCGACTCTTTTTCCCTCCTTCAGGTGCCAAAGCTGTCATGTACTCCTCAAAACCAACCAGGGCTGCAGTTTTACAATAGAAGAAACATTCACAACACATACACAAATAAACAGTGTCCATGTAGGCAGTTGTAACTTGCCACTATGAATTATTCAGCCTTCACACGTCTGGTTACAGCGTGGGCGTCTTCATATTTTTTCTTGCTGTGCAACTGCTGAAGTCGTATGTTTTTATTTCCTTCCTACTGGAAACATTGTGGTGTGCTCTCTGCACCTGGCCGGTCTTTGCCCGTTCCCTTCTGTTCAGCAAATTTCTGAATGAGGTTATCGATGCCGATGTTTTCCACATTCTGCTTGAATTCCTCATGAACCTGCAGCAGAGAAGAGCAGAATGATTTATTTGATTCTCTATGAAAGCATCAGTTGTATGTATCAAAGCTCTATGAAAGACATTAATTGTAAACTTTCTACTAATGTTGTCTAATAGTGCATCTACCTTTATTTCCACTCTTAAAACATGACTTTTGACTTCAAGTGTATTGATGGTGTGTAATAGCATGAAGCTGTTCTAGCATTGATGTCACCAGCCATAACATTAAAATCACTGACAGGTGAAGTGTATAACATTGATCATCTCATTACAATGTAATGTTCTGCTGGGATACCTGATGTTACTGTAACATGTTCCACCCCCTAAACATTGCTGCCCGACCAAGCATGCCCTCCCTCATGGCAACAGTTTTCAGGGCAGTAGCAGCCTCACCAAGCAAGACAATGCACCCTGTCACACTGCAAACTGCTCAGCCACGGCTTGAGGAACACGACCAAGAGCCCAGGAAGTAGCGCCAGCCTACAAACTACCCAGATTCCAACACAATTGAACATCTGTAGGATGTGCCAGAACTAGCTTGATCCATGGAGCGCCCCACCCTGCAACCCACAGGACCCAAAGAATCTGCCACCAACACCCTGATGCCATACATGGCTCGAAGGTTTAGAGCTGATTTAATGAGACGACCTGAACAATATTAGGCTGGTTTTAATGATTTGGCTGATTAATGTAATTTACATGTAAACTCGGTTATTTAAAATTAGTTATACATAAAAATACATGCAGCAGGCAGATTATGTCAGTCATGATCGACATTATCCTAAACAGAAATATTAAAATGTTTCCACCATTAAACCTTTGATGCGCCTGCAAGGATGTCTTGTTTGCCGTTTAAGATAACCAGCTGTGCAACAGACGAAACAACAACAAATTCTGCTCATCTGACCAGAGTACCAGTGTTTCAGCAAATAATCTCACTGAGCTTTAACTAAATGGAAATCCACTGATGAATGAAAAAAGTGACGACTCCTAACTGACACAAGAGTATTTCCACGTTAAGGACTCCATCTAATATACTGAATGACCATACATATAAAACATAGAAACAAAGACAAAAATACTGCTTCTAGAGAGTGATGACAAATGCTTTGTTTTGGAAGGAGATCATCAGAGGAG
This sequence comes from Amphiprion ocellaris, assembly GCF_022539595.1. NCBI lineage: Eukaryota > Metazoa > Chordata > Actinopteri > Pomacentridae > Amphiprion > Amphiprion ocellaris. The sequence continues at coordinate 21,599,313 of NC_072767.1, read as the reverse complement.
GATTTCACATCAGCTCCAACATACCTGTCCCACCTGGACGTGGGTGTCTTCTATGGAGTGGGAGTAACCTTTGATGAGCTGTTTCATCTGCCGCAGATGAGCCTCCTCAATTTCCTGAAACTTCTACTCAAACAAACACATACATGCATGCACACACACAAAGATGATGAAGAAAGCAAAAGTATCTGTTGCCACGTGAACTCCTCCAAAACTCCACTGTGGGTTACTTCATCTTCTACACAACTCTCAGCTTTATTTAAAAAGCACTTTACTTCAGCACCATAAAAGGCACAGGGTCACGCAATCTCTTTGTGCGTTGACATTCACAGATCTCCTGCACTAATTAAATCCTTTCAAAACTCAGTAAATGACATCAAAGAGTCTACTTTAAAACACGGTGGCTGTTTTAGTTGATGAAAAGGCAGATTTTGGAGACGAGTGTCATCACATAGAACAAAAATGCAATTTTCCAGCAATTTGTGCTTATTGGTAGTTGCAATGTTACCATTTTTCCACCATGAATCTGCACATTTCATTTCATTCTGTAGGACATGAATGGATGCATAGGTCTGATTTGTGCTGCTGTTTGTTTTTTAGGGCTTTATTTTGTTTGTATTTGATTTAGTATGTGTTAGGTTGATGTTTATTGCTGTGGCTGAGTTTGTTGTGCTTTTGTCTCTGCATAATGGTGTGAGTATGAAGTGCATTCAGACAAGCAGCCAGAATCCAATAAAACAGAATCTTAAAACTCCACCTATATGCAATAAAGGGAAAGAAAGAGAGCTGAGCTGCAGAGGCAGTCAGCCAGCAGAAGAAGCACTGAGTTGTCAGGTCATTAAACCAGCAATAATTCGAGAGGATTTAGTATTTAAGTTTGATCCTGCTCTTTATTCAGCCAGCTCATTTGTCGCTGTCTGCTTTAAGGGAATTGTCTTGATATAGTGGCTTTGCCTTTTGTTGAAGAAGTAAGCTTATTGGAGTTGTGGCTTTTCTCTAATCATACAGGCAAAATCTGGGCAGGGAGAGCAAACATAAAACACTCTTTGCTCTGTTCTCAGCTGCTGTCTGCCTTCAACACAGCTCTGTATTTCACGATGTCCTGCGCTACTGCTCCAGGTTTTCCTGCAAATTCTTGCATCTGCAAAAGTGAAACCCCTTTCTTCCTGAAAGTCCTCAAAGCAACACACTGAGAACAGTGTCTTAGGACATTTGCACACCTCACCAGTTTGAACTTTAGAGAATTTGCCTTTTCAGTTTGGTTCGTTGGCTGTCAGTTGAATTTTGGTGCAGACATTGAAAGAACACAGAGATTGACTGAGAATTAATAGTTAAGTTCACTTGCACAGTGCATTTGTAAAAGCAGCAGCTGAAAACTTGACTAACTAGTTGACTGGCCAAACAGCTGATGAACAAAAAAAGTCAGTTATTTTATTAATCACTTGTGCAAAAATGTATATTATTAAAGTATATACTAGTACTAGAATTCTGTACATAAACAGAATGTTGGTGGGGTTTTGGACAGTTAGTTGAACCATTTTTCGACATTTTATACATCAAGCAAAACAAGCGATCAAAACGAGCAAGTCTGCTGTACTATTTAATCCTGTTCCGTCTTTCTGAGACAATTCTGAAAACTAGAGAACGTAACTTTCAAGCATATGAAGCATTTAAGTGTTGCATGATTTGCTGTCTGTCATCTGCATTAGATTTTTTTACATGGGTCTATTTCCAGTGATGCTGCAGGATAATAGCTACTAAAACTGTCTAATGAATGATTGATCTGTCAGTCCATGTAATTTCATTATTTCCAGCTGCTGGGTTTGGTTCAGAAAAGGCAGTGTAACCATAAACCAGACTAGAACTAAAAATAGCAACAACATTTTTTCATCTGTCTCTTGTTTCAAACCAAATGTGGTGAACTACAGGTGTGAAGAATTTGACCTCCTTCAGCTTTATGTGTAATAAAAAGCAGCTTGCTATTTTACTTATTTGGTCTTCCCTCATTTCGCCTTCGATCTGTTGACACGTGTTGTTCTCCCTGGTACCACATACTCCCTCACAATCATGACTAGACCTTCCCCTTCAAAGCTATTACAAGAGATAATTGGTCACACGGATTCCAGTCGTCGTTTCAAATAAAAAACACAGGAGCACTCATTGGGGTTTGTTGAAGATTTCCATGGAAACAGCAGCAGTAACCATGGAAGCGTAGAGGCAATGATTAAAGGTAATGAGCAGGGTGCAGGATGTGTCTGCAAGTGGGTGGGTGTTCAGGAGTTGGGGGTTGAGGTTTTCTTTTTAGGGAAAGGCATGGTGTAGGATAACAAATGAAAAGATAAGATGGAGTGCTTGTGTGGTGGGAGGCTGCAGAAAGGGTGAGTCAGGGAGATTCAGAGAAAGATAAAAACCCAATAGAAGGAGAAATACATAAAACACCACATCAGGGGGTGGGAGAGACAGATAAAAGTGGATCTTGGATCCCAGCTGGAGTCAGAGCTGACCTGGGCAGACTCGCTCATCTTCTGCTCAAACTCTCCTCCCACTCGGTTGTACTTCTCGATACACAACGCGAACGACTCCGCCGCTTTCTTAGACTTCAGCTCCGCCTAGTGAGGAAAAAAAGGAAAAGAAAAATGATAGCCTTTAGACTTCTGAGTCTCATTCACAAACCCAAAATAAAAATGAATCTCTGCCCCATAATTACTGCCGCTCCATTCACTATTCAGTCAGCACTAATCTTGTTTTCAATGATTATCATGCTAGAACAAATCAAATGTAATTATCGCAGACATCCAGGGTCAGTAAAACAGAGACTCTTCTCTTCTAAGAGCCAAAGAGACAAGTGTATGATGCACTTCATGGTCACAAGAGAGACAATAATAATACAACATCCTAGAGCTTATTAGTGGATTGTGATGCAGTACATTCAGAAACAAACATTTAAATTTTACAGGCCACTCCTAAAACATTTGCTAATGATAAACTGATCAGTAGAATTTGCTCCAAATTCTAAACAATTTATTGTTTAAAGAACCCATTTGCTGAAAATGTTTTGGAAAAAATATTTATAGTGTTTCTTTATATGCTGGATAAAATATGTATCAGCACCATGGCTGAATATTTCCACCGTTAAACTGCAGCGTGCTGCTGACAGTCTCAAAAACACAGATTTGACTTCCAGGGTTTCATGTATAACAAGCAAAGAAATCAGTTCTGTCAACTTGCAGGGTGGTGCTTTCTGTATGATTATTCTTCAGAATCAGTTTCTATTTTTAACATGATGGCTCAAATATGTGCATACTGAAAGGTAATAAGTAATACTACTTAGAGAAATTTGAATGCATTTGAGCAGAGTCGAAAGTGAGCAGGTTTACTTAAACTGCAGGCGAGTAGCGGAAGGGTGGATGATGGAGGAAGAAGCAGAGACTACTTTAATGTTCATAGTTCAGAACATACTGAAACAGGCAAAGGTGCAGAGTCACATGTAAAACATCTAAAAGCAGGAAGAGAACATTTTCATGAAACAAAAAAATCTAAATATTAAATTTTGATGAACAGACATGAGTATTTAGGGGGTGTTTCAATGTCAGAAGGGGAAGTTTAAGTAATTTTTCAAGCAAAAACCTCAAGTTCCAGCTGTTTTTTTAATCGCTTTTTGCTGATTCATATTTGCGATGATTATGTGATTTAAAATAGTTGGCAAATAAATCTATTTGAAGCCCTAGATGTAAAGTGCATCTGAACTGGAATATATTTTAGATACAAATTTATTTTCACAACCACATCATTCATTTCTACTTTTTAAATAACGGCAGATTTTGTAGGGTTGAGAAATAATGGTAAAAGTATGAATTATCAACAGTACTGTCACTTTTCCAACGCTGATTTCAGTCACAGGGTTTTTACCAGAATGTAATCGGTCAATCAATAAGAAATATACAGTATATACATATTTCATAAAAAATCATTTTATTTGCATTTCATGGGACACATAGCTGTTTTGAGTTCTCTAAAGTTCAGAGTCTAAACAACAATTAAAGCCTTTCCAAACATACAAAGTTGTCACTGACCTTCTCCAGTTCTTTCTGTGGTGCTCCCTCCTTCCTGAGCCGGTCCAGCTCCAAACACTTGGCATGGTAACCTTCCTTGGACTTCTGAAGGTGACCGCTCTGAACCTGCAGCGCCTGCACCGCCTCCACTGTCCCCACCATCTCCTCCTTCGTCTGTGTGTCAGAAACACACACTCGCATACAGATCATCATTGCACTTGACACTTTCAGGGCAAATGCAGCAATTACCATGAAGGAGAAGACAGTAATTGGATTTTCTGTGGGATAAATTAGATCAGGACGATGGAGGCTTGATGCAGGACAAGCAATGAAATAATACACAAGTCTACTTCATCATTACAGAAAGATACAAACATCAGACAATTTTCTGTCAGGACAGTGGTAAAACATATTTTCTACTCGCAGATGCATACCTTACGGTGAATTTTGACCTGCTCATCTCCGTACTTGTTGATGTCACGGATGAGATCGTTCATCTTTTTCATCAACTCGAGGTGGCAGAGGGCCAGTTTGTCTGAAGACACCCTGAACACATCCCACATAGGAGCAAAAGTCCTGGAAAATACATGGATAATCAAGCACACATATGAGACTACTGGGTTCCTTCATTACAGATTTATTCTCATTTTAAATGTCATACTGTAGACAAGTAAAGTTACATTCAAGAGGCTGTTAATTGAAACTCCAGAAAACCAAAGATAATCTTTCATTTTGGCTCTAACAATAATATATTTCAATATGGATGTGCAACTATGTACAGTCATAAAACATTAGAAACCATGAGAGAGAGAATTCCATCTTTCAATATTTCATAATGCTCAAGAAATCCGTGACCAGTAGGCATTTTATTATTGTTTTATTACATATTATAGAAGACAACTGGAAGCTTGATGTAGTGCAGATGATCACTTAAATGTTGTCATGACTTGAGTCACTTACAGTAAGAGTAACTACATCCACTTCTGTGAGATAGTAAAATTAAACATGCAGTCACTGCATTACACACGGTCCTTGTGTTCATTATAATAGAAGTTATTTAATTGTTTTCTCGAGAAAAATCCATTAAGTCTCGCCATTGAAACCGTGAAAAAATTTTCAAAATCTATGACGATCCCTGGAACAATGTATTCAACGGCACAAAAGTACGTACAAAAAACTACTGTTACCACTGTGGATAGCATGAAGATCTTACTATCTGACTGCTATTTTTATATCAGTCTAACAAGGTCAGATGTTGAACCCCTGAAAGTCCAAACAGGCATTTCAGCTTTTGTTAAGTTGGCCTTCAGTAAATACAAAATTAGGGCTGGGACTTTAATACGTTATTTTGATTCATTAATTACAGAAAAAAAGAACATGATACAAAAAAAATGCATTAAATCGCACCTTTCTCAGTTCCCCAATTTCTGGCACACCAGTAACACTGATGCACACTCCAGCCCAGTAGATGGGGGTAATGAAACTAAAATCTGTTTGCCAGCCATGAAGAAGATGCACAGGACGCACTGAGTGACGTCAGCGCACAAGAAAGTTTGGTGAACAGTGAAGGAAGACGAGACCACATTGAGCTTGTTGGGCGGAAAGGTTTCTTTTATAAATCTTCCCAATAGCAACTTGGATAAAAGTGTGGTTGTATACAAACTGTGCAACAAAGAGTTTTCTGATCACCACAGCACTTCAAACCTACGATATCACCTCAATGCAATCCTGGTACAGGCAAACAGTGTAGCCATCCCATAATAGACCACTTTTCAAGACACTGAAAGTGCTTGAGTTTACAAAAACTCTTAAATGTTGAATTTAATAGCTATAACTGAACTTTGAGTTTGCAGTAATCTGTGAATGTAGTAGACAGATGAAAAATGCGGATAAATATAAATGAAATGTAAACATTTTTGTTGTTTAAGTTCACGTGTGTCTATTCATTGATTCACCAAAATTTGTCAACCAAAATTTATTTGAACTGAAAAACGTTGCTTATTGTGTCTAATATTGCTATTTGACAAAAATGCAATTAATCGGGATAAATTAATTACAAAGCCTCTAATTAATTAGATTAACTTTAAAACCGTGTCGCACCACTTATAAAAACTCCAAAAAACTTGGTTTCAAGGGTTTTGCTGTGACTTCAAGCAGTAAAAAAAAAGCTCCTTGTGTATTACTTAACAAGAGTATAACATTCAGAGCACAGCTTATCTGTTTTCTATGACACTGAGTGGGTGTATTCTGATCAGATTTGAGTGACGATGACCCAACAACCCACAACCTCTAATCAAATTCTAATAATGTTGCTAAAACCTGATTAGTACATGGAAGCACATGATTTTCCAGCTGCGCCCCATCCACTTCAAACCCGTAAGAAGAGTGCAAACAAAACAAATACAGAAATGCACAAAGCACACTCTGGCAGAAACTCGTGTTCATAAGACATTCATAAGAAATCCAGTCATCCAGGAAGAAGAGAAATTGGTTCTTTAATGGGTTGTTCTGCCTTCATTTGCAGGAATGGTACTTTTTGTTATATATGTTTTGTGTGTGTGTACATATATATATATATATGTGTGTGTGTGTGTGTGTGCTGTACAGTTATAAAATCTGTCATGATGAACCATATGATACAAACTATACAGAATAAATGGCAGAGAAGGCACTATGTTAATCATATATATGGACATTTGGCGATACAGATGGTGCTCATCCATATCTCATATGTAGCCATATGACCATTACATCGATAATGACAAAAACAACACCTTCTGGAGAATGATTTCTACTGTAAAGCACTGAAGGGTAAATGGGAGGATTGTTGAATGGCAACATGACATTGGTAGTTGTATTATCCTGAGTTTACATGAAGGTACTCACCCCTGTGGACTTGCATTGCTGGCCATTTTAGCCAGTTTGTTCATTGATTTAGAGTAAGTCTCCTCAATGGCAGCCCTGCAACATAACAAACAGACACATAAAGACATAAACAAAAGCAGAGGAACTGAGGCAGTAACGCTGATTAAGGGAAGCCCAGGGGAAACCAACATAAATGTCAGTATGTGTGTGCATGCAGTCAGAGGACGTTCGCCTTTTCTTGTTGTTTCGCTGCTTTAGTCGAAGTTGCCAATAACATGCGGGGAAGACTAATGTTGTGTGAATCCTGTGAAATGCAAATTCTTTTAAACAGCCTTTAGACTGTTAAACATAATGTACTCCAATAGCACTTCCTCACAACGCTATTGCTTCTGCTAATGGCCTCATACGTTATGTTCTCTATCTGGTGTTTAACTTTGGCCCAAACACTGGGCATCCACCACCCGAGTCAGAGTCTGTGAGATAAAGATTAATTTCCAACAGTGTTGGGTAAATGTTGCAATAAGCAACATTTAAATGATAAATAGATGTGTTTCACAAGGCTGGCCATAAAACTTTAATAACCATCTGTAGACCCTGAAGAGAAAGAGAGAAGGAGCATTGATCCAAACATCCTGAAGGCAAACAGAACAACTTGCAACTGAGAACAGACAGTCACAAACAAACTGACAAACTTTTTATTGTTCATCTTAAGAGATCCTGAGGGTGTGTTGAGAATCAAAGTACTTCACAAGTAGGGCTTAGAATTACTAACATGTTCAATTACTTTGATCATTTTGTGTATCTATCTGATATTTCCATTCCATCAATTAGAACTATAGCATATTTGTCAATCCCCAAGGTATTGATGAAAAAGATGCAGATTGACAAACATTTAATTGGTTTGTCGTCAGGTAACTTTTTGACTTGAAAAAGAGTCTATCTGAATAAAAAGAGTGAGTTAGAGTGCTGCAAATTGACTTCCACCCACAAATACATTCCTCCAACAGTACTGTGGATTGACAATATTTTGATCCCCATTCAGTCTTTGACAGGTTAAAATGGAAAGAAAAACTATTCATTTACATTTATTCATTTGGCAAAAGCTTTTGTCTAAACTGACATACAAATGAAGCACAATTCAAGCCGCAAGTCTTCAAGAAGAAAAACCTCGACACCTATTTTAGAGAAAAAACTTGAGTAGGATGAAGAGAGAGAAAGTTACAGAAGGTGAGCACAGACTCTCAGAAGAGATCTTCAAGCGATTTTGGATAATAGAAAAAGATTCTGCTGGCTGAATCAAGTCTGAGGAGTTCAGACTGACATTTCCTGCCTCACAGTGATGGACGAACTATTCTTCACTCAGTTGCAGATCTTAGTGAACAAGAAGCCTTCTTCTTCTTCAAATCAGCAGGTGAGCATTAATGACTTGAACTTAAAGTGAACGGTAGTGAAGACTAATGGAATAAAATGACGTCGGATTGTTGGCATAAGTGTTATTGTGCATGCTGGCAGACTTGAAAAACTAATTCAGAGCTTTGATAGCCGTTCTGATTTGAGTCAAAATGGATTAAATTTCACAAAAACTTTTCATGTTTAGGTGTTTCTTTTCTTCAGTGATCTGATTTTCAGCAACCTTGCAACTCATTTTGGTGTGTCTATAATTGTGATCTATATATAGCAAATGTTTTTTTACTAACAAGTGACAAATTCTCAGATTTCAGGTGCTACAAGCAGCGGATAACAGCATTTTATTTGAGTGAGTAATTTAGATTTAAGTAGCCACTTAGCTGTTCTGTTGCCCAACTAATTGATTAAACGACTAACAATCAAAGGCTGATGTTTGCTGTGTTCCACTCACTACTCCCCCAGCAAGTCAGGTTAACTAAATATTATTTATACACACACCCTCAGACCTTCAGTATGTCTTCATTACACGGAGTACCATGGTGAAGGTAGTGAATGTTAGATGCAATAACAGAGAAACCTTGGGAATGAGACTGAAGAGTTGTTCCGGTACTTTAATTGAGTGTTTCACATATCAAAATGAACTTTCAGGGAAATAGAGAGAGAGAGAGATCGAGACATAGAGGAAATTTATCAACACAATTGCCTTGCATCCGTGCTGCAGGATCACACACTCTTTCACCCACTGTGCCTCTGTTTCATTTCCAGACCGCTGATTTGTTGTCTGCTGCTGTCCGAGCAGATAAGTGAATTTCCCCTGTGTGGAATGTGCACAGGCGTCCTGAATCAATGTCAGGATTATATCACTGGTCTGACAAGGTGCTCTGTGTGCACTAACTTCCAGCTGTGAGAGCACAAACTCCTGTGGGAACCTCATTACTCCCCTCAATGTCCTCCCTGCTAATTAGTGAACAGAGTGTTTAACACAACAAACTATCCACTTGAAAACACACTTTTAGTTTTAGAATTGATGGCATCATTGACATTCTGCTACTATACCAGTCAAGCTCTCGGTCCTTGCACGACGCATACACATTTTCCATTGACAACAAAGACTACAGGCAATTCTATCATTAAAATTATAATTTCTTTTTGAAACAATAATTTTACATAGAGACAAAGCCAGGGTTGTCATTTTTAGCCAGCTAATGCTGATTTTACAGGTTGTAAAGACTAACAACTTAACACACGGGTTAAAAAATTATCAGGCAAGAGATAAAGCACTTTTTTAATCCAGATGGTTAGACTTAAGTTAATGCTGCAAACAGGAGCTAGTAGTGAGTTAGTTACCTAGCTGCACTGAATCTTCATCTTATATTAGAGGTAACACTTCCTTACACTTCAAACCACTTCAAATGATAAGAATAAATAAATGGAGAGAAATCCAAAGCTTGACATGCCTCCTGAGCTGTGTTACAGCAGCCAAGCAGCAAATGAAGAGAAGGCGTTCAGCGAAAAGTCTGTTGAGATGACGAAACTGTTTGCGAGACTTTAACTCCAGCGGTTGGAACACATAGAAATTATATATGTGACTACTGCAGGCAACTCAGAGAACATCCCATCCAGAGTTCAGGCTTACGTGCTGGAGAATCAGTGCATCTCTAAAGTAGCACGTTAGTGAGGACAGAAGTCAAAGGTTGGAGGGAAGATACGACTAAAGCAGTTCAAACAAAGAGAGACTTGTGTATATGTTCACTCCACAATCTGCATTCTGCTGACAAGACTTTAAAACTGAATAAATCATCAAAACCTTGTTAGAAACAGCCAGAGATGAAATCCTAAACAGTTCATTTATAATCCCTGAGCATTTCACCCAACCTTGGCACAATCTCTCATCTTGCTTTCCAAGTATACGGAATCAAGAATGGAGAATTTCTCCACCTGTGTCCCATCACTCGCACCACCTCCCACACAGATATTCACAAATACACACAAACCTTACCTCTCGCGGACAAACTCGGCGAGCTCCTTGGTTGCCAGCTGGCCATGCTTCATGTTGTGATAGAGCACGTCAAAGCCAGCATTTTTCTCCCCCTGCCAAGATACAAATAAATCACACACACACTTTCTGTTAGCATCAAATCGAGAAACAGCAAACCAACATGATCAAGTTAAAAAGAGTGATGTCAGTTACCACTTCAGTATCACGCTTGTTTGAGTTTGAGACACATTACATTTTTCTAGGTTCAACAAACACTTAGGTTACAGTAAAAATGAAATCTGTTTAAATTTGGGAACCTTTGACGACCAATTCTAAGACAAAGATAAGGGTTAGGGTAATGTGTAATATTAGTGTGTGTACTGATATATTAATTATATTATCTGATATATTATTGACTAAATGAGAGCTAAACGTGTGTAATTGGCATATGAGTTATAGTCATAATAAAAAATAATTGTTTTGTTTCTCAGCATCATAATTACAAAGCTTTACTGGTTTAAACAAATATTCCCCAGGACCAAGTCTTGTTCAACCTTATATGCTATTTAGCAAAATATAGTCTGTCATAGACTACAAAATGATATACTGGCTGGTCATCAGTGCATGAGGTAAATAGACCATTATCACCATTTCACATCTAACCAAAATATGTATTTTAAAAATGTAGTATATGATGACTTCATTCAGTGTCTCTCTCACGTCATCTCTTTTGTCATTTCCTGTCTCCTTGGCTATTAATTATATCTTGCCATCGCAGCATATTTGTGTTTGGAGGATCCACAGAGAAGAGAAAGATTATGAGAACTCATCAATACTTATGCTAAAATAAGTAAATATCATCATTAAAATTAAGAGCAAATGAGCAGTAAATGTGCTTTGTCAGTAGTATGTGGGTGTATTTTAAACATGTCCCATTGACTGCTGACATTCATCCTTCTGCTTTGATTAGAGTTTGGGTTTTCTGTCTTATGACTATGTATGAATGTAACTGGTCAGTTCATCAACAATGCATTTAAAATCAGCCGTCTCCAAGCTCCCCATTTTTCTTGTTCTTTAGTTTGGTTTTGTTCTGTGATTGTTTTTACTTTCAACACTGCAGCACTGCACATTCACACGCCACTGATTTATTACTATTACACACACTGTGTTCTGCTATCACTTTTGAAAATTAATTTGTCGGTCATTTATTTTTTTTCACCACAACACGGCAAACATCATGAGAAAAAACTAAATTGGTTGTCTAAAAATAGTGCTAATGTAGGATTCCCTCAATCATGGTATTAACTAATTTTAGAAGACAGTATTGTTTGCCCATTAGTGCCAGTTTTGTTTAGAAACTGGCATCTGAGTGCTTTTTGGTACTTATCTTCAGTACCTGCTCCAAAAGAAGAGAGGACACACTTTATCATTACACTATGACTGATCAATATCAACATGATCTGTTGTTGTGTTTGGTATCTCATGAGCAATTGTCTAAATGATGGTTTGGTAAATATCACAAAACCGAAGGACCAACGGTGTTCCTCTCTCTTTGGAGCATTTGGCATTTAGTTGCTTTTGGTACAAATGAGAATTGTGATAACATTTAGGGGAATGAATTGAACAGAGCACAGTTTATGCTGAGATGTCAGACTCGGCTACTACAAATAATGGGGCTCTGAAGTGTTGCTGCACTCCACTGGCTCTTATCTCGCTCTTTGCTGTTGAACCGGTGAGTACAAAAACCTCAGGACCAACGTGACTCAGTATCATTAAAAAGTGAGAAAACCACAGAGCTGGGCTGTTGTTGAAAGACAAGTTGCCTACCTTGCAGGCGAGTGGATTTAAAACAGACTACATCACCACCTCATACCATCACTGTTGTAATTACACAAAACTACACCTGTTTTAGCTTAAGTCTCTGTAATCCCAGAAAGTGTCTGACTGAGGCAGCAGGACTATTACAAACAGGCTTTGTCGTCTCCTCACTACCACATTTTCCAGTCAACAGACGGCTGGGCTGTCTGTGCAGACAGACACACAGACAGCTGCTTCTTAGGACCTAAAAATACCCGGCTGAAGGAGAACAGTCCAGTTCCCAGGTACCAGGGGAATGGCAGGAATGCCAAGGAAGGGTCACCGATAACCACACGTGCACACAGACTGAGCACTCGACTCCCAGCGGTCAGGAAGGGAAACAGTTGTTTTAAGAGGCATCTCAGACAGGTCGATGACAGAAAACAGCCAGAAACCTCAGTTGCTGAGGCATCACTGCTGACATCAGCTTAAGGCAGTCACTACCTCCAGGCCATTCTGTTTTATAATGTCAATAAAAGAGAGAGAAGCATCTATGTATCCAGAAGGGTTGAAATGTTGCTTTTTTTTTCTAATAAAGCTTCAAGAGCTTTAATCAAGAAAAGAAAAAAACAGCTGATCAATCTAATACTCAATAAACAATCCTCACTTGATGTTATGTGATAGTAAACTAAACATCTTTGAGTTTTGGTCTGTTTGTTGTCAAAAAACAAGTTTATAAAAATGGCTTTCTTGAGTTTTAAAAACTTGGGACGGGCAATTTTATTGTAAACACTCTATAGATCAAACCATAAGTTGAGAAAATATTTTGCAGTTTAATCTGCACATAGGCTGTAATCGAGTACTTAATTTAATATTTCATTGTGTATCTGGCTTACAAAAAAATACTGCCTTTCTTCTTTTTTGATTAGCAATCGCAGAACATAACAAGGCTAGTGTAGTATTGTCACCTTGATGTTCTCTGTATGTTATGTACTAAATGGTTTCACTTACAGTTTATTTCTAAGAAGACGGATGTTCTTGTCCACTGAGGTCGGGGCTCAGGGACATGAATCTTTTACCCTTTTGGCAGAATATCATGCATGTAGTCATCACCTGAATTTCAAATCCATTTTACAGATCACCCCTGTTTCTTGTTTCTAGCTTTAGTAAGATGGAAATAAGTCAGATGTAGAGTTTTCAACCAACTCATGGAGCTCAAAGTAGCTTCATTTAGCAATCCCACAAAGATCAACTCTGCCAGTCAAAAGTTTATTTAAGGTGTAAACAAGAAGCTTGTTTTGTTCTAACAATATTCAAGACTTGCGATACGTCTGTTTTTTAAACTGTATTTAAATCATGCAAGACTGGAAAGAATAACACAGTGGGTCAGCATGAATAATATCAGAACCTAGAAACTAGCTTATTCTTGTTAGTGTTATTGAATACAACACCTCTGCTTCTCCTTCTAGTGTCTGTCATGACACTGCAAGTATTTACAAAAAAACTTTTTTCATTAAGTAGATAAGCAAAGTATGATCATGATTTAATTTAGAAAATATGTTGATACAATCTGGCCTCCTGTGATTTTTTGGGCTGCCCCAGTAAATAAATAGATCAATTTTGTGTGTTTACATTTCATTGAAAATCTGCAGGAACAGCTCTCCCCCTTTAGATCATTAAATCACTGAATATATGAATGACTCCACATACTCTAAATAGTTCCATGAGGAAAGTGTGCTCCTCCACACTTTCAGGAAATATTTAGTGGGGTAGTTATGCCAACAGCTGTGCAAGAATAACCTTTACTCCCCCGTTGGAATAATCTGTTATTATTAATTACTGGATTAGGACAAGGGGAGGGAGAGGATGAGTGGAAGAGGGTTTGACTGATTTCGTGTCACATTTTTTTGGTTCTTCTGTTTTTCTTAAAGAACTGAAGTGACTTCTTCCACAGCGACATCTTTTTGGGTTTAGTCTGTACCTTGTCCAGCTTTGTCCATCAACCTCTGAGTAGATTTCTACCTCTACTATCGTACAATTGACTTTAATGCTCCTATCAGAATGTCAAATCACTTATCAAAATGTCACATGACACTGTATGTTGATGATGTCGCCTGGCAACAGAGACTCCACCCATAGGCAGCCAAGTTCCAGACTGAACACAAACTTGATTATTCTTGGGGGTCGAGACTTGATAAGACTGAGAAACACTGAGTCACTGAGGTACATCAGCCTGAATTAAATCTGTCTCTGCTTTAAGATAACTTTCTGTAGAGTGGACTGAAACCGAGTTAATACTGAATATACACAGTGAAACACCCACTATTTACTCTAGGTCTTTGTAAGGGATATTGCTTTGTTTTATTAGCCGTGTATAAGAAGTGTTTGTGCCATCTGCAGGTTGTATAATGTTGTTTACCGTAAGCACTCCCCTCTATTCAAAAGGGTGACGATTACTCTTTTTAGGTTTTGTCCCTTCCCTGCAGTTGGCAGATGCCTTCTGTTGAAACTCTACGCTTGCTACAGAAAGGTGAGCTGCCAGCGTAAGCCTTGAAAACACACACACCTCACCTGCCTCTCCACAGCTAGACACAGCACCTGTCCACCACTGCTGGCAGTCTACTATTTTGGCTGTATGCAAAGAGAGCTTGTCCACAGACTATAGACTGTTATACTGCTCAAAATGTTTTGCAAACAGAGGTTGATAATGTTAACAGTGAGATGCCTTGACAAATATTTGAAAAACAAATGAGCATTCTGTGGCATGAGCGATATGCCACAACTTCACTGCAACACTATCTCCACTGCTTAGTACATTATATTTTGCAGATGCAAAGACTCCATCATCATACAGTAACCTGCCTGAAGTAATTTCTAATTGACAACACGCCACGGTTAGTGTCAGTTTGTCTCATTACCAAAATTTCCAGCTTTGACACCCCCAAAGCTGCAAGTCAGTCTTCATTTGAACGGTTTGTTGTAGGTTCCATTAGTCTTGCAAACTTCACACTGTCTGAATCTGAACTGGCTACAATTATTGCAACATTAGAATGGATCTAAGGAGAGACCATCTGAAAATGTGCATCATTATCCCATATTTATCCCAACAGTCTCACACGTTTCCCCCAGCTGTTTACCTCAAGTACTCCACCTCTTATCTGCAATAAACTAGCCCTGAAAAACAGCATGTTTTCAGAATCTGTTCACCCATCAGTGACAGTTCGTCTTCTTTTCTGGTCTCATAGCTTTCACATTAAATGTTAAAGTGGAGAAATAAAACATTTTAGCTATGTTGATTATCTCTTTATCCTGCGATCTATGAATCAGGTACTGGAAAATGTGGCTGAACAACTACAATCCCAGTTTATTTGTCCTGCACTGCATGGCTGGAGGGGATTACTGTTGCTGATGGCACCGCTGTCTCAAGTGTGTTTGAAAGTGTGTTTTAAACCCCAGAACACACTTCAGAGTGCTTTCTGGTTCAGTCCCCAAACATCTCATAGATTGGTTTAAAATACGATTCATTTACAACATCTCTGAAGTTTTTTTTCTCCATTTTTTCAGGTACCAAGGTAACGAGTCCCATCCAAACTAATGTGTGACTGATTGGATGAAAAGTTGGCTGCAATACTTGTAATTTCCAGGAGACAGAGCTGCAATTTACTGTTAACTCCAGGTTTAGTAATCTTTGGCAAAAGTGACAGCTATTTCATGGAACTATTCATTCTACTTGGATAAAAATGAAATTCTAAATTTACATCCTGGTTTTAAGATTTACGTATTCAGTATCAATGAGAACGGGTGCAGGCAGCATAGAAAATTCAGAAAGTATTGAAAATGACAGAGCAGTAGCTTTGGTGTTTTATTCTGGGATTGACAACAATCAATATTTAATTATGCCATGTAAATGAATGAAAAACTTTCTTAAAGATAATTATTGCCACAGGTCAAATACTTAAAGGAGACAGAACAGTTAAATCAAATCTCTTTTTCTAGAGTGGCTCCTTGTAGAGGAACGCATACCTCAAACTGGCAGGTGCAACATAAATGAGATGAGTATTACCAGAGTGCGACCACACTGACAGGTCTGTTACTAATACTGAGACAAAACTCCACTCGTGTGTTGAATGGCAGGATGTTGATTGAGCAAGCAGATGGAGCCGGAACTTGTAGACACTGAGTCATGCCAGGCAACCTGATAGCATATACGCAAGAGCTTTCTTCCAAGTCTTCAAGTGTCTTAATGTATTCCTTAAGCCTTCAATGAATGAATATCCTTCACGTCTGATATATGCAAACCCCCTCTTCTCTCCCCTCTTGTTGATCTCTTTTTCATCAATTAAGTTGACCATTTTGGTCACGCATGATGGAGCCCATTACCATGACAATGAGGAGAATGATGGGAGAGGAGAAAAAAGGACCGGAGGGGGTTTATGGTGAGGTGTAAAATCTGTACTTGGACAACTTTCTCATGAAGTCTTAGACTTGGTGGACCAATAAGGGCTGTGGGGGATTTGCTCAAATTTGTTCAGGGGGATGGTGCAGCAAGGAAATTATCTTTTTATCTCTGTAAATCACATGGCTGCACTGGTCCACGGAGTGATCACGATCCCTAGTTTTCTCTCAAAATGATCGGAGCCACTGAACCTTACAAAGTTTAAAAACAGGTGTTCTGATCTTCAGCTTCATTTCTCAAAGCAAAACTGATATCAATACATAGCAACTGATAAAACGTATTATTCTTCATTCAAACCCCAAAAATACCCATGTGCAAATCCAAGGCCTGGTAAAGTTCTTTAAAACAAACACGTTAGCAGAGTTCAGCATTTTAGGTTCAGCTAAAGGTCAGATCTTTCAGTTCTGCTGATTGGCAGAGAGACACTGCAGGCTCACAGAGAAGAAAGTCTCACAGACACCTACAAATTTATTCCAAACCAACACACTAAGATATTTTGTTACTGCATTTTTCTGCCAAAAAAATGATTGAATTAATTTTACAAATACTCTGACAGTAAATCGCTAACAAATTCCACGCTATATGTTTGATCAATTAATTCGGTGTCCTACAAACCAGTGTTACAGTCAAAAATGGCACCTCGTGATTATTATATCATGTTTTTATTAAAGCAGTGCAAAATGCTGAATGATCAAAAGAACAGACACAAAATTGGCATATCTTACTAATATTCAAAGGAAAGCAACCATACTGTTGCTGTTTGAAAGAAAAACAACCTGTTTTAGGCAGTTCTCTTTTTGATGAGAACTGTTAAGTAGCAAAGCTGTCACTTGATTTTAATGAAACAGTTTTATTTTGTATCTGTTCAGTTCTGTTCTGATCATCTGATGTTTTTATTAGACATTACTTCAGGCAGTGTCCATTAC
The DNA here is from genome assembly GCF_022539595.1 of Amphiprion ocellaris. NCBI lineage: Eukaryota > Metazoa > Chordata > Actinopteri > Pomacentridae > Amphiprion > Amphiprion ocellaris. Next base: position 21,581,835 of record NC_072767.1, on the reverse strand, counting down.
AGGATCCATTAAATAGCCTGGTACATGGCACAGTAATTGCCTTTGCATGGGGATGCTGAATATTTATTTTCATTAAAATATAAATTAAATTGACAGCATATTTACATTGTTTCATCAACAGATGAAATCTGAAGCCTAACAGTTTCCATGTAGCTGAAAAGTTCACTGTTGAGCGAATTATTTTTGGTTTACTCTTGGTAGTTGCCTGATATCCATTTGTTGTGGAATAGCTACTCGGATCACATAAAAACTGTAACTACGCTGAAGATCTTAGAGATTCAAAAATACCGCTATAAAAATAATGTCCCTCAGGTAATGTGAAAATACTCAAGATAACACTCAAGTTTTATGGTTTTACACCTTTCTCTGTAGTAACAGAAATGTTTCAAAAGTTTTAGAGACCTGTAAAGAGGACGGGGCTGATAAGATTATATGACCACTAGTCTACAACATCTTCACTGTTATGCTGCTGCTCTATCGACAGCAGACAGCACTGAGATAACCGACAGAACGGAAACACATTAGTCATTGTTTCACTACGTGTAGTATATGTGAGCATGCCTGTATGAAAACTGTGTGAATGTTATGTTTCTCCAGAGTAGGGTCTATTTTAACAGCTCTCACTTGATTCTAATTAGACACATCTTCAGACTTTCCCTCTGGCTTGCATGAAACTAATTACAGACAGTGAAGAAACCTGGGTTGAGCCACACTCTGCACTGGAGGGCCTTCTTCACAGCTGCTTCTCTACTACAAATAAAAGATCTTTCTCCACATCTCAGCTGTCTGAGTTATACTGCTGATCACAGGAGGATGAGCTACTACGGCAACATAACCCCTGAACTTTTACCATCAATTTCCACAAACAATTCATCCACAAAACAAGGTGGAAATCGTCTATATCTAAATATCTAGACATTTTTTCACTGTGGTATTGTCAGACTCACTAGGCATTTTGAAACAGGTTGAATAATAGATGACTGACAGCTGTTTGCTTTCCTCAGTCATCGGCATGAATCTCTCCTTCACCTGACTGGATCACTGCACTGCTCACTGGTCTGTCATTCATCACCTTTCTGCTTTTCAAACTTCAAATATATGAGCTGCTTTAGAAACATGACAGTTCTCCTGAAATATCTACCAAAATCTGATTCTGAATAAATCTGAAGCATACAAAGGTATTCAAATGTTCTACTTTTTTAAAAAAATGTACTAAAAAGGGTGACCGATGGCACAAAAAAGACAGACTGGTATATTATAGTAGACTTTACTTGATAGATTCTGTGCTAGGACTGATTGTACTGTGTAACTCAGAGCGCACACATAAAGTGAGGTGCAAACCAGAGGGAGACAAGTACAAATGAACATCAAAACCTATTCTGTAACATCAACAGGGAATACATTCTGGCTACTCAAAATAACCTGTGTGAACTGCTTACCAGCTTGGTTTTGAAGGACAGCACATAGAATGAAGTAGAGCACTGAGCTGGTTGACATCTTCAAATGTAACCAATTGTTTTTTTATTACATCAGAAAATGAAATCATTCATCATCATGACAGCAGTTAACTCAGTTTAACAAAGCTGCATACTTGACACTGTCTCAGCTTATAAGGACTAGTTCATTTGCAACATCTCTGCTTGTGCAACACACTTCTATACTTCCTTGTTTTTGGCTAGATTTTTAACATACTGTGTGTAAGACCAGGAACATAAAGTGTTGCTCAGCTTGGCTCAGGCTTTCAGATACAGTGCTTCATTCTCTGGCAACATCTAGAACTGTGCCTTTAGTTCTGGCTAATGGTCAAATCTGCCTTTACAGTCTGAACAGATCCGATGTCTGAATACATTCCTGCTCTGTAATACAGTCCTTCAGTTGTGTGAAGCAGCTACTGAGCAGAGCAAACCTGAACAGAACAAATGAGAAAAGACAAGGCAGCTCAAGCTCTGCAGACAAAACAATATCAAGAACTGCTGCTATTACCAACTACCAGCATGTGGCTTATTACTTACATTTAAGGACTGCAACAGTCTATAGCTAATATGATTCATGACGTTCATATTTCAGGTTTTCATACTTCACGCTGGACATCTGCTCATATCTAATTCATGCTGATGATTGTTCTGTTTAGATCTTATTGCTTATAATCAGATTTTTTGCCTTTTCGAATGATATAAGACTTTTTTTGAGGGAATGTGGTATTTCGCATTCAGCTTCACTCTCTTAAGGGTCTTACGTCCTTCAGCTTCACAATACCATAAAAACATCATCCTGCCCCATCATCCTGAAGAGGCTTCTTTTAGGGGTGCTCAGTAAAATAATAAATAATAATAAATAATCTCATAATAATAATAATAATAAAATAAGTCTGCTTATTACTGTTGGGTCATTTGGTATATTAGTATTAGATTACTGCTCGTATGACTTTGCAGATTTACTTTAATATACTCGATTGTATAAGGTGTGTTTAAGAAGTTTAGTCTATAAAAAGCAAAAACTATGCCTGATTTAAATTTGGCCTCTATTCCCTTTAAAGTGGTCTTCTTGTGCAGCAATATTCTGTTCTCAGTGCTCCCGCCATGTTTTTGCTTTGACATTCGCAGGACTGTGCACCGTAAATTTGTCCCCCAGGGTTGCACCGAGTTGTACTGCGACGTTCTGAGGCCTCTTGGGGAGAACATTTGGTGTAAACAACCAGAATAGAGGCACATGACATTGTCCCCACACATGCCTGCTCACAATGCATTAAAAATGCTATGTTTTGTGGTGTCTCTCCCCATCCTGCACATCTCAACAGTTTTGGCTCCTGCAAATTTTTCTTCATCCCCAAAATAAAATTCAATTCCCAGAGTCACCATTTTGACATAGTGATGTTGTCCAGCACAGACCGTGCTTGGCGTATTTGCAGGGAGCTTTCAAATGTAGCAGTGGAGGGCTGAGAGCACTGTATTGTTGCACAAGACTATTTCAAAGGGATGGCTGCCAAATTAAAACCACGTAGGGTTTGTCTCACAAGCATCGATTGCACCTCCTAACCTACAGCAACATGAATCTGGTAGTTAAAATCCACAGGTATTAATGTAAATTAATATGAAATCGCAAGAGTGTCTCACTGTCCTTGACATTTCTGAAGCTGGTTTTGGGCAAATTTCACTCATGTCTTTGTAGGCGACTTGATTTTTTTGACCGTTTCTACGTATCTACAGTAAAGTTACTGATTTTCTGTTTATTCTATTTTGTTGCCTGACTCAACAGTTATTCACTGAATGGCAATAATCACAGTGTCACAGGTAAATGATGCAAAATTTGCTTTCTGTCATAGCAATTTTGACAAGCTGTAAGTGGATCACCAAAGCACATACTGCATATGATCCAGTTCGGTATACCACATAATGTAGCTGCCTTATCAGGCTGCTGTCAAAAGTGAGGTGAAAATTCTCTACCCCATGCGTCAGACACTATATCATGAAACCATCTAGGCAGTCAACTGACCAGTCTGTCAGTGTTGCTGAGAGTTTCGCTGACTCACAGAAACTTTTTCTGCTGACTGGGCAGGTTGAGCAGAATGAACAGTCCCACAGCAGAGAGGTGTCAATAACGTTGGCAGCAGGTAGCAGCAGCAGCCTATTATCACTGATGGCTGCAGACCAATTTGTTGAGCGGGCTGTTCAGAGGAAACTCCTCGCTGCAAGACTAAGATGCTTAATTTTGCCTGCTGTGCTGAAAGAGCAGAGATAAAAATATGGATAGTTCCTGGAAAGACTTACCTATCTTCTGTCATAACGTATGCAATTGTGATGTTATTACGTACAACGATATAGTTTATTTTCTGAAAATTCAATAGAGGAAAGGTTTATAGATCAAACTAGGTTGTCTGTTGTTGGCTAGTTCAGGCAATTAAACAAAAAAAGGTAATTTTTTTGCAGGAACTCAAATCTCTAATGGTCGACTAATTTTTACCCACCCAAACGACACAATCATTAAATAGTTCAACTATTTCCCTCACTATCTTCCCCTTTTTTTCTACACACCATAAGACAATTACAAATTTAGCAACTGTCATATTGATCTATCTTAGGTCTTAGTTGGACTTTGCATTGAACAGATCTGAGACAAACAACTGAGAAAAAACAACAGCATGGAAAGAAGGAAGGACGTAGGGAGCAGAGATAAAATGAGAGAAGAGAGAGATAAAACAGAGAAACACTGGAAGGAGAAAGATTTTCAGTGTGTGTTTATAGTCCTTCACCCCAAGAGAAAACCACATGACTCAAAGTGATGGGAGGGCAGCAACGCTGGCGTCATTAAACTGAGAAGCAGGCAATAATAAAAACCCACTGGGCGGTGCTTTTGTGTGTTTCGGTGCACACACTCTTAAATCTGCAGGCAAAGATGAAGCCACTTTTAAGGAGAGAAGATAGAAGACAATACTGTATTCTATACTGTACAGCCAGAACTGAACAGTTTGCTGAGCTTTGAAGTGGTTCTTTGAAATACAATAGTTTATTTAAATCCCCCTGGATAGCAGGCAGACTGACTTTCTATGGCCTACACACCACTGCAGAGAGAGAAAACAGTCTGATGTAGGAGGAGAGATGGAGTATTATTAAAGATCCTTCTACAGGTAACCTTAGTAATGAATTCTTATGTGGCAATGTTTTGCACCCAATAAAACCCAAGCAAAATAAATCTGGATTGCAGCAGTCGAGGTACAAATGAACAGTGTCTCAAATGGACACAACTAGAATTGCTTAAAACAGTGCAGTCCTCAAAAAAAATTAGTGTTTCTTTGGAGACAGGAACTTTGTAATCAATCAGATGTAATTTTACATCAAATCAAATGGCCATCTTAGCTTGCTAAAAAGAACTATGATTAAACATTAGTGGTTTGTGATATCTGAAAAACCACAAACAGCACTGTAGCAGTATAATGATACATGCAGGACATTACTTACAGTACACTTGAGCTGCAACACTTATCCAAATAATTGACTTGTTACTTCACAGACAATTATTTGGCCAATCAAATAATCATTATAGCTACTTTTTTAGGGGAAAAAAAAAATCAAAGCATTTGCTGGTTTCTAGCTTCATGAATAGAATCTGTGCTTTTTTGTGTCATATATCATAAACTTGGGACTTCTGGTCGAACAAAACAAAACATTTTATGATGCCAACTTGTAATGTGGCAATTTCTGGGGGGCAGATTAACCTAAAATTAAGGACAAGTACAAGCTGTGACCCACTATTGACACCTCATTTGTTTTCTATGTATGCTGTTGTCTTACATTGACCAGGTACATTGGACAATGTCCCTGTATTTGTCACTTTACCACAAACCCTCAAAACCAGCATATAATAATAAAGTTCACATAGCTCATTTTTTTAAATCAGGAATTCCATATCTAGCAATTAAACTGACACTAAAATGAGACTGACAGGTGACTGAGAGATCTCAAAGAATATTTTCTACGGAGAAATTCAAGAGAAACCGAATCTTTGACTACCAAGGGGCAGGGAAAACACTGAGAAAGAGTCAAATAATTCAGAGCATGCTGAAAAAGATCCTCCCTCACATATGAAAGAACAGATTCACATTTTGGATAATCTCTCAAGGGTAAAATCAACTGTGATTCAAATTCCTGAAATAATCCCACCGCACCAATCCTGATGAAGAAACAAATTCCAAAGATTTAGCAGCCCCTTAATTTCCTAAGGACATACTTAATTATAGCTGATGGGTTTCCCCCCTGTGGGCCATGAACACAGCTCTTATATAGTTAATGGGAAAGGACAGCATGCTATGAGGAGGCTTTGTGAGCGGCTGTGAATGTTCTTCAGCCAAACAAGATGAGGCTCTGTGTGTGACTTGTTCCCAAGTGGTTGTGCTGGCTAATTAACTAAAGGGCTGATTTGTATTACACAGCTTTTTGTGTGTGAAAGCAGGCTGCGTGGGAGAACAGTTATATATATGTAAACATGCAGGCACACAAGTAACACTTCATATTAGTTTAGGTGAATCTGGGGACATTTTAGCTGTAAATTCAAATTTGTTGTTCGTATATTCACAGCAGAAAAGCTGCACAATTCAGATGTTCACGAGAATCCAACAGCTACAATTACCACTACAACTAAAAATGTACATGCACATCCATGAACTAAGAGTTTTAACTATCTTGTATGTTCAATGCTTTGGCTTTTGATTATAATATATTCTGACTCCTTAATTTTTAGATGAAAACAAACCAAGCCATTCTTTTGCTAAAGCCAGGCCAAAGATGTTTAAGATACTTGATATACTGTGACAGTGACGGATGAACAGGGAAAGATCTGTTGGTAATAACTCCTCTTTGCCTCAGGTTCAAACCTGGAAATATGGTCAATCGGGGGGAAAATAAGAACATTATATGATTTTATATAAATGTGCTGAATTAAACCTCTGAGTGGCTCATTTTTCTTAGTTGTGCAAAAGTATAACTGATGATTTTTCTAAGTGTGATAAGGCAAAGTAGAAGTAGGGCACACCTGAAATAGATGTGCCAGGTGTGCTGGGACAGAGCAGAGAGGAGAAAGTGAGGACACAGGAGAGAATAAGGAAGAGACACAGAGAAGAGAGAGCCTGTAACAGCTAACCAAGTCACTGGGGTACCAGGAGGGTGTTGGAGGAATGAAACAGAATCGCTTTACACATCTGTGTAAAGCTGCTAATGAGGCTGTCAATTATTGCAAAAATGGAGTTAATTAACGCCATAATTAGTCATATTGTCATATAATGTGTTTCTGTTTTTCAGGGATGGAAGTAATGAACTACAAATAGTAGGTTTTTGAGTATTTTCATTCAAATATGTTTACTTTGAAGGGTTTTATTTTGTGACAATTTAACATGCCAAAAAACATAAGTCTCAATTAATTACATACTAGAGACAGCAAGTCAGTCATGACAGGAGGTTGAGACAAAATGAAACAGAAGTGAAAGAGTAAAACAAACAACAAAAATGGACATACAGCACTGAAATGCAGACATGAATGAATCCCCAATCATGGTCACCTGAGTCTGAAGCTGAACATAAAGAAAGTGTGTTTGGCTTCAGTCATGGGACCAATTCAATCTTAAGTTCTAGAAAAGTGGCAGATTCCGTCAGTGTAGCTACATTTGTTACACTGCATAATGTGGACATAGTCGCTTACAAAAACTCTATATCCACCTTAGGTTTGCAGTTATCGATTATTTTAGTAATCGAGTATTCTATCGATTATTCTGCTAATTAATCGAATAATTGGATGCTGTGCAACAGAAATCTCAGAATTTTGCCTCGAGGAATTTTAGTAATCGAATTACTCGAATAACTCGAGGAATCGTTGCAGCCCTAATCCAAATCTACTGAAGCTATAGCTACATCCACACCATTCAAACTTGGCTAATGCTCCGTTTATTTGATCACACACCTGACAGAGAATGCATTGTATACGAATAAATGGGAAATTAACATGATAATATGACCCAGTATTTCCTGTTATTACTTTGGCTTGTTACCATTTTTAGTGGAGCACAGAAACTGGGACTACAGAGCAAATTCAGGAGGTATTCAAGAGGTACATGATTCAAAGATAGAGTAAGGATGAGCGCTTCTATGTGAGGACAACAACAAGCTCACTGATGTTGTAATTAACTGTGTAGAGGAATGCAAAAACTTTTTTAATGAGCTGCATCTCTGCATTGGCTTGCATAGTGATAGTATTGGTGTTTATACTGCTATTAATTCTGTGGAAGTGACAGGTTATGTTGCTTATGCAGTTTAATATCAACACATAGTCTATGGTCACCCACTGTGTGGTTTTGTCCTTTATTCTAGACAATACTAGTGAAACTATACTGAGGCAAGTGATTATATATTCATAACTGATAATCAGTTATTTGCACGGGCAACAAAGTGTCTACAGAAAACTGACTCTTGATCCTAAAAGCTTCAGGAGAAACCAACTGGACTGTCTTTTTATTGAAGACATTTCATCTCTCATCTAAGACACTGTTTCAGTTCTGATTGACTCTTGTTTTGGACATCAGGGCTCGGTATGGCCAAGAGAATTGTGTTGTTTGAGACAAGAGTTCAAGTTGATACTTTAATAACATTGACTAAAAAGTGTGTCTTGAGCTCTGACTATCTAAGCATCACATATTATAAATTGGAGCTGCATGTTTGGTCAGAGACTTACAGTCGACTGAATTTTAGTGAACGCATAGTTGCATTCACTGTAAATGTCAAGAATTGATGCAATAACACATCCAGTTCAAATGTAAAATGCTTGAAATTGTGAATATCCTTAAAATGTGCAAATCTGCATCAGAAAGAAACAAGGAGAGATTGAAGAGAAATAACAACTAGAGTTTCTGCTGAGTGTTGAGTTCAGCCAGAGGTTGAGCTAAAAACTCACAGAAAAACTCCCACAGAAATCATCGCTGCGTCTGTTACTGGCTCAGCTTGCAGCCATTATCTGTACAGATGGCGCATTAATTTTTGAAACACAAACAATACTTGGGTCAAATCTGTACAAATAAATAGTGTGGGCTAAAATGTGACTTGAATAACCTTGTCCCTAAGGTTCAGCTACTATTGCTCAAGTATCACATTAGCCCTACTGACAACATAATCTTACGTTTGTGATAGGCACCACAGAGTCATAACAAACAAATATAATGACTTTAACATCAAGAAGTAAGTGAAGTAAGTAGTACCTCATAAATGCAAGTCATAAGCCATTTATATAGCACTGCAAGCATTACCTCTGTCTACAGAAGCTTGAGTAAGATTGCTTCTGATGTGGCAGAAAATGAAGTCTGAATACAAAATTGGTCTCTATTGTGTATGCTCTATAGCGAGCACTTCCTATGTACCTGACAAGCGGCAGGGAGCCAGAAGCACGGCTGTCCACAGTGAATATGAATGAAAAGATCAGTGACTCACAGCTGGGATTCAGCTATAATGGTTGAATAAGCTATAAGAAGCATGCTGAAGTTAAAGACCACTTAAAAATGAATTTCTCCATGCACATGTTCTGCATCAATATTCTGACTCACTTACAGGTTCTTCTCTGACACTCACCCAGAAGTTGTTCTGAAAGAAGGCCATCTTCACTCAGAGATTCACAGCAACCTGTAGAAAAAAAAAGAGATAGAGCTACTTTAGGGAAAAGGCTGACGTCAATGCATTTCTTTTTCAGTCTGTCTGCCCTCTGCTTTCTCCACACAACAGTCCAAGTGCTGGAGAGAACGACCTCAACGATGCCTTTCTGTTTCCTCTAACAGTCTGTACAGTGTTTTTATTTTCAGCCTTTTCTCTGCCCTCTGACAATAAACTGCAGTATCAAAGTCTCAGCAAATTGCACATAAACAAGCTTCCAGAGAGTCCTGGCTTTCTAAAAACTCCTGAGACACCTTCAGTGTAGGAACGGAGCTCCTGAGGAGCTTAACAAACGACTTCAAAGGATAAACTCAGAGGAAGGAGGCAGCCGAGGGAGGAGGAGTGACAGGAGAGATGGGAGAGAAAACAGGGAGGACCAGGGGATAAGAGATAGATCGATGGAGGGAACGAGGCAGAGGAGATGGAAGTAACCACCAAGGAGATGATCAGTGCTTGTGAAACAAAGAGAGGCAGTATTTGGCTAACATCACACCTACTGATGCTGTTACAGGAGAATATGCTTCCTAGCAAACATTTTGTTAATAATCCATCAACAAGACGATACATTGGTCAGTATTAACTCACTGCAGAAATGTTAAATATGGTGTGAAACTGTGACAGCATTTTATAGTTATATAGTTGTTCACCAGAGAGTAGTGACACGTTTATTTTTCAACTGGAAAATGCCTTACCCAGTACATTTCTTAGTTTCAATTGTTTACTAAACACATTTAATACGACCTTATCAAAAATGTATGAAATTAAATTGGCTAACATGTCTTTACTGGACTTTTAAACCTCTTAAAACTGCACAAACTACATTACTTCTATGGAAATACAGTGTGGTAGTGTGAATCGATGTTAGACTAAGTGAAATAATTATTTCTGGTCATTAAAGGTGAATCACAAAAGTCTGCCTTTAGTGTTTCTTACCAAAAGACACTCTGTGTATCTTCAATGTCTAGTAAACACACAGAATGCGTTTCCTTCCTCATAAAACAACCATAAAACAAAGACAGTTTTATGAATACTTTAAACTGAAATCTCTTCAGATTCATGTCTCCTAGTTGGCAGTCTTCTTCTTCCTTGTCTTTTGAGACACATTTCTTTGCGCATAAACACCACAAACTGTCAATCAGCCGAATTTATGTGGTTTGAACCCTGCAGCAGATTTTGAGTTGTGTCACCACCACAGTCACATGTACTTTTCTTTGACATCCACCAACCTCATTTTGACTGACAGGTTTTTCTTATGTGGATTATGAGAAATGTATAATGTATTAATAAATAATCCTACCTTTGTACCAGGCATAAGCACACAGATGGTCTTGGTATGGTGACCATGCTGAGGTAATGATTTGCATCCTAGCCTGTTACCACATGCAGTCTACGTGTGATCGCACAGAAAAAAAACACATATTATCCCACAACAAAGCATCTTGTGATTTACAGAAAACCGTTACTTACAGGGGACATATCATGCTCAGCTTTATTTTTATATTCTGGGGTTCCACTAGAGCTTCTTTGCATGACTCATAGTTTAACAAATCCTTATTTATCAGTCTGCCCGTTATGTAGCCCCTGCCTTAAACAGGCATTATTAACTTCTGGCCCTTTAAGGCCCCACACCCTAAAAACCCACTTTCTTCTGATTGGCCAGCTTCCAGAAGTCTGCAAAGGTGCGACACTCCTGCAACCTTCTCTTCCACAGAATATGGAGGTGGTAAACCTGCTAAGCAACATAATTTTTCCTTTTTGGTCTTAAATGTCAATTTCTCAAATCAATCTGCACACATTCGAGTCAAAATGTGTATCCAAAGCAAGTAGAAATCTGCAGCAACACAGATGACAGCAGAACATCTGTTTGATAAAGTGAAATTAGTATTTTAAACACATGTGGTTGATGAAATTTTTTCGAAGTATGTCCTAGTGAAGAGGTGTACATATGGGGAATGCATTAAAACGCCAGCTAAAGTAGAAAACAGCTGAATGGCAAGAAACACCAAAGGTAACATAGCTAGTAAAATGTTTTTCTGCCATCATCAAGTAACTGTGCAGTAACTCCTTGCGCTGCAGGTTATTTGGATGTTGAAGTACATTAAATAACTGTAATACTACTCAAGTAGACTGTTTTGTGAGAATGCATAGATAAATTTACCAGGAAGCCCATAGTTTGACTTAATGGGGCTGCTGTGCGTGGAGCACATTGCTGCACACAAACAAATTAGAAAAAAGAAAAAAAAAGAAACCATCTGAAGCCTAAGCAACTCTCTCACAGACATTATTTTACCTCATTATTAAAATCTTTGGCCACATTTGACATGAAGATCAAATTTTGTGACATCATACATGTGACAGAAAATACAAAAATGCACACAAACATGTAGTCTTCCACACTTTGACATTTGCCTTGTCCTGAATGCAGCGTTTTCATCAGTGTAGCATTTTTAATTGGCTGATGGAGGAAATGCACTGTTGTAGCAGCTGAGCATACACCTTTTGACCCTCAGTGCACACGCAGGTATTAACAAATTAAAGAAACACAAACACATTAAAGAAGCACACACGCAAAGCTCTGGAATCTGGCCCTGCCCTCTCCAAGAGAATCCATAATGTGGTAAGTGTTTCCCCAGGGCTGCTCTCATACAGGGTTCCTGTTATCTGTTATTCTGCTGACTGTGTGTGTTTTCAAGTATGAGTGTGTGTTCATGTGTATGTGCCGACAGCAGCCCTTTCCCTGAACTGGCACAGATCTGTTCAGGCTTGGTGACCTGGCATCAGGCAGCAGCAACACACATACAAATGAAACCAGTAAGACCTACAGTGCACGCACGCACGCACGCACGCACGCACGCACGCACGCACGCACGCACGCACGCACGCACGCACGCACGCACGCACGCACGCACGCACGCACGCACGCACGCGCACGCACACACACACACACACACACACACACACACACACACACACACACACACACACACACACACACACACCTCTCACACCTTGTTAATTAGCTGAGCAGTGGGACTGGTGGAGGCCCCGCTGACAGCTTTCTGTTTGGCAAAGCAGGACAGAGAAACACAGAAACACTGCAGAGCACAGCTACATGACAGACGACAGGAGAAGTCCACATTTCTTTTTAGAGATTTTCAGAAGAATTGTAACAATAATATTCTGTTATAGTTTCCCGCACTAATGACTATAAAGACCCTGTAATTAAAAATTGACAAATTTGTTAACTTTGCATGAAAAGGCTTCTTTGATTGGTTTAAAAACAACTATAGTAACACAACTTTCTGTGTTTTGCTATGTACACTTTGTCACCATGTGAGATTTTAAATTTTGCTTGCTCATTTCTAATTTGCATCTCCTAATTAACACACTGTTATCACCAAAAGAGTCTTCCTCTTTGGCCTTTGCTGTGATTAGCTGAACTTTGGGTTATGCATCACTGGTGTCTCAGGCAGTTTACTTGATGAAAAATCCAATATTCACAAGTGCAAAACAGGAAGATAGTACCAGTGCTTCAATTAAATGATTCAATAACAACAACATCTTGGAGATTAACATTTAAAATCTCAGAACACATTGTCAAAATGGTAAAGGTTTTTAACCCGCTACCAACCCACCACACGCTGTCTGGACAGATTTCTGTGGCAAAATACCCATGCAGGGGGACAGCGATCCTGACCAAACCACCAGATGGTTTCAGGCAAGCAGAAAGGGAGAGAGTCCGGGGGGACAACAGATAAAAACAGACATTCAACGATGGCGAGGGAGACAAAGCCACTTGTTTTCTCCTTGTGACAGCCCGGTGTGCCATATTGGAAACATACTGTAGATCTGAGCTAATTAGCCAGTTTACTTTAATCCTCATAGTTTTGACACAGCACAATCCAGAAACACAAGGACACAGACAGAGAGAGAGAGGTGTGCACCAGGACCCCATGTGGATACCTGCCACTGTGGGATGTATAGAAGTAGCTGACATCCAGCATTCTCCATCTGGTTCCAACTAGACATTCAGCTGAAATCAGCTCTGGAGCAAACAAAGCTCAGAGAAGAAATGGGACACACCGTGACCTTGATTTTTCACACTAAAGATAATTTTTTATCCAGAAATTAAATGTCAAGATAAATTCTGGTCTTGTTTAGAGTGTGTCCTCATGCGCCTTTTGGTTTAACCACAACATCAAATATCGACACAAATACTGAACTGTAAACACAATAAACAGATTCACAAAGAGGAGACAACCAAGGCATAGGCTTGACATTTAAAAAGACGGTCATTTTGAGTTGCCTCAGTGTATCGCAGCCAGTGTCACACTGTCTGCTATGGGATGCATTATTTATATGGCCGGTGTCTGAATAATCATTTTAAAGTTAATGAGGAATTTACAATTCTGCTATTTTTTTTCTGAAAATGGAATCATTTTCTGACCATGGATGCACCTGCCCTGACTGCAGATAAATCATATGACTGGCAGATACATGAGTTAATATTAATCTCAAAACTGCACAACCACAAAGAAAAAGACATTTTAAATATGTCGGAACAAAATGCAATTAATTACGGTAACTGGAATTTGTCTACTAAAAAAAATGCTAACAGCTGGTAAATAAACATCAATCCTGAATTGTCATCAATTCAGTTCCCTTGAAAGTGAATCAATTTAATGAATTAGATTCAGCTATGTTCGCTTAAGATGGTAAGATTCCTAGAAAACCAATGTCTGGTCACTGCTGCAGCATAAAATGATACCAGCGAGGGAGAATCTGTTACACAGACAATTGTATCAGTAATAATCAAACCAAACCTACCGTGCTATTCACTGGTCGCTGCACATCCAACTCCATGTCAAGGCAGCATTTCCTTCATATTATATAGCCTTTTTTTAATTACATTTTTCAAATTTTTTTTTAGCTCTTTTAATATCTTCCAAGATATGTGGGCCAATTCAAAAGGAAGCAGCTGTGCTCAGATTCTAACGCAGTAAATTCAAGGAACCTTAAGCTGCTCTTAAAGATAAATAAATTGGTCACAGAAAGGAAACAGTCTTCAGGGACTCTTACAAAGTGCAGTGAAAAAAGGGCCAATAACAGCATTTACTTGGTGTTGCTGTGAGCAGAAATTAACATAAAATTATTAGAAAATGCATTAAAAAAAAATAAGAACAATAAAACTTGGAGGGAAAAGTGTTACAAATATGCAGCTCGTTTCCTATTAAATGTAAGCTGAATTTAAAATGCCAGTTACCCGTGTCTTGTAATCCTGTTTTTTCTGCCGATCTGTTTACATTCGATCATGCCTGATCAACCCTAGTTTTTGACGCTAGATGACAACGTGTGACAGGTCAACACATAAACAAACAGACAAGCAGAAAGAGACAGCCTGAGGAAACAGAGCAGCAGCACAGCTACGGATAGTGCAGCGAAAATAAACACAAGGTTTGAGGAGAGGATCATATATTTAACAGAGAGAAAGCCAGCAGCCTTATCAATGAAGTCACACTAACCTCTTTTTCTGCCACCCTCACACTGCCTGACACCCCACAGATGGCTGCCATGAAAAATTAGGGCTTCAAAAAAGCAGATGGGGAGGAGTGAAAGAAAGTCTCCTCTATCAAGCAAAACTATCCACAACCCATTTAATTCCTGCAGGAAATAAATGATGCATCCTCTCCGCCCATACTAAGCACTGCTGTTTAATTTCCTTTCCTCTTGCTTTTGCCAGAGGTGGTCTACTAGCAGATGTCTCTCTGAAGGAAGGAGGGGGGAAGGTCAACACAAACTCCCACCTCCTCACCACCTCCACCTGCCTCTATCCCTGTTCTGGGTGAGAGAAAAGATGAGAGCGGTTGGGCAGAAACGACTCCCCATGAGTCTCCTCACAAACGCCAGAGAACAGCTTTCTCCCAGGACTCGAAGTGCAAAATAAAAATGGAATTGGGTTAAATGTAATGACACAGCTGAGTGTGGAATAAAGATGCTTGGCTAACCTCTGAACAGGCACATTTGTCATGAGCTCAGGGAGCAAAGCAGATGGGAGTAAGAAAATGATGTAAAGGAACGGCGGAAAGGAGGAGAAAAAAAGGACAGGTAGAGGTGAAAAACAGATGAGTGAAGCGAGGTGGGTGGATGGTGAGACTCGAAGATAACGCAAACAAAGACATATTGCAGAATCAGAGAGGTAAACATAAACAAGCTTCTGAACAGCTGAAGGACAAAATGAAAGAAGTGGCAAAAAGCTAAGTGACACAGCAGCTCAAGCATAAGTAAGACAGATGAACAGGGTTTTCTGAAAACTGAAGCAGGGACAGTTTTGTGAAGTTTATTCACTGAAAACAGCTATTGATTTGAACTTAGAAAGTGCCAGTGTCCTCTGTCAGAACAGTGAACGATCATAATAGCTTCACCAATACGACTAATAAATCAACTTATCAGTTTTTTAACTCCACTTTTAGACAGCAACATGTAAGAAGTGTATATCAGACTGTTGACTTCTGCCTGTGTCTATCCCAGCATTTCTCCAGACACCTCTGCCCAGCCAGCTAATGCATCTAAAGTCAGTAACAGTAGATGCTGTTTGTACTTTGAGGAATGAGCACAGTAGTTACAGTTGACATCGAGCTGCTCCAGGCAATCATCTGTCTATTAAGATTAATGTTCTCGTGTAACCATGTTATGAAACAAACAACAAGTAAGGTGTGGAGCACAGCACAACCAATCAGACTCCTGAATGTAGACCTGTGTGGGGGGCTCATCTTGGGCACCATGACGCTTTGAGCAAAACACAATTATCTGATCACTGTGCTAACATGCTCACAATGAAAATGCAAACATTGTGAGATTAAGCAGGACTAATGTTTACTATGTTCACCATCTTAGTTTAGCAGCTAACACACCGTGACACTGATGGAAATGTTGATAGCTTTGCACAAATTTAATCACAAACCAAAGAATTGGACAAATTTGACAAGAGAAAAAGTGAATAGATCACTGAAGTAATTTCACTTTATCCTGTAGAGAACATAAATATACTGTATCAAATTTAATGCCAATACAATGACTGAGATTATTTAGTCTGAACTGAATCTGTCAGACAGAAAGACCAGCACTATGCCACTAGCTTGACTATTTATGTCAAACTTTTATTGGTTCCAGCCTCTAAACTATGAGGACAACATTAGTTTCCTATCTTTGGGTTCTGGACCATTACCAGAGCAAAAATAATTTGAAGAGATCACCTGGTGATGCAGTGACGAACATTTTCACTGGTTTTGTCAATTTATCAAAAAAAAAAAAACTTGCAACAGATTGATTAATAATGAAGATATAAATTTGTTGCATGCTTCGTGTCCACACTTAAACACAATTAAATTGATAATTTACAGAGAGTCCAGGAGTGCAGTCAGATTTAGGACCATTACTTAAGTGCCGATGTGTGACAGAGAGAGAGGACAAGGACAAATAGGCTGAATTTGAGGAGCAGCTGGAGTTTACTGCACTGCAGATCGGTTCGTCTGTCCTTCAGTATTACTTTTAAACCCGATTTGGCGAAGCGTGGAGCAGAGATCATTTTGTGTCAGGCCTAATTTCCCCGTCAACGCCGCTGACAGTCTACTGCTCTTCTGTACCAGCGTGGGATGACTCACTGCTGTGGCTGGTAATTTAGAGCAACACTGCATCTGTGGACATTTAGTAGTTTCTTTCATGAATATAAAACTGTGTGGGTTGATCAGTCAAGTTCTTACTATTTTTGTACTAAAGAAGCAAACAAAGAGCTCATTTTGTATAATTATATCAGTCATCATCATTATATTTCCACACCTATGTTTGTCTTTGAAAGAAAAACAACATGAACCTGGAAGGTGATTACACATTTCACGTTCGCCTCACTTAGTGCCACAAAATAATTTATTGTTTGACAGCATCTGAAGACCACACCCATATTTATACTACATGAACAGGGATAGGCTCTAAGGTGCCAGGTGGACAAACATCTTAACCTGTCCAGTATCGTTCTTCTTTCATGCTCTGTTGATAGCTTTGCCACTACATGCTGTGCATGTAATTAATTTCTCCTTGTACTGATGAATTAATTAGTCAAACAACAGAAAATTAATCTGTATGTGAACGTTTCTTGCTAACTTTTGGCAACAAGCTACACTGAAGTAAGTTGATCTGAAGTTTCGGTCACATGATAACAGTCATGTAAGAGAGGAGGTCATCATAGCTATTTTATCAATTAATTTATCCTCTGAAATAATGAGTTATTCACATTGATTTTACTCTAATTTATGAACATGAATATCAGCAAATATTCTTGTTTGAAAAGCTGAAACTACAGTATTTTTTTTACTTTAAAAACCACCAGACTGTTTAACTGATTATTAAAATACCTGCTAAAAAAAAAAAAATCATCTATCTGTTGATTATTGCTCTAAGGTTTTCGGCTTTAAACTTGCAGTGCAGAGGTTTTGTTTTCCCCTCAGACAAACACTGCCCATGTGTACTCATGATGTGTACCTCACCATCAGTCACTTTTCTTTTTAAGACTGTAATCCTTCCTCTCATTTTTTTAGGACTTTTATCCAGAGCATCAGAAACTTTTCCTGAACGCTTCCTGCCACAGCAAGAGTTGGACAATGTAGCTGAAAAATTTAACACAATAAAAGATTTAATTTCAGTTGAGATGGATACTTTGATATTTTTTTAATTACCTATTTTTAATAAAAAAAAAAAACAACAGAAAGAGGTTTATTGAGAACAAAACAACCTTTTAAGAATTCCCTTCAGGATTAAAGAAGTTTCATATTACCTTATATATTTTTTAAGCTATCAAGTTTACCATGCCAGTAATTTTAATGTTAACACAGCAATGATGAACAAAAAAAACAATCTTCCATAGCTACATGAAAAAATAAGGGCATATTATAATTTCTAAGTAAATAAAGAAAGCATGTGGGGCGATTTGGGTGAAGCTGTTTACTACGCTGAGGTTAAAGTTCTGAATGGTTGTCTGGTATGATATGAGAGGTTCCATTATGAAGGAATACGACAGGCTGTTTATGAGCCTTTGAACACGCTGGGGGTTGTTCATACAACTGAACTTTGCATTTTCGTTGTTTTTTTTTTTTTAATGACAGTTTGCATCTAATGCATGCAGGCAAAACTAGTGAACAATCTACTGAACACATTTCTTATTGCTATTGATTCGCTGGTATATATCACTATCGTTTCATCACCCAGGCCTAGACTGCACCATACTCTTAGTTGCTGTAGCTTCCTCCGCTGGCAAACTTATCACTGTCAGTTGACAAAAGACGCATCACTACCAGTGTACCAGTGTGAGAATGTCACCAAAAACACCAGATTCAAAACACTAATATACTGCAAAGTATAGAAAGATTTACCTGCCACTGGTTTGTCGGGCAAGGATTTTAATGGACCAGATGTTCATTTCTGTGTAAAAGTCCCACACTCTAGCTTTAACCAGGTTTAAAAAAATGAAATAATCATTCAAGTCACTTACCAAGCAGAGACACCGGCTTGAATGCAGTAATATTCTCTAGTCTCAGCTTCTGAAATGTAAGAAATGTTTGTGTTATATCGTGTACAATTAATCTTTATGGATATGAATGTTTGGACAAGCCCAGAACAACCTAACACATAAGATGCCTGATGCTATAGATCAGATCAGTGCACATCAGGCCCTGATCCTATTAGACAGACAATATCCTGCCAGTGATTCACTGTTTGTCTATTAGAAGTAAAAGATGATTACTACAATCACTGACAACAGATTTGGCACTCTGAAATTGTCAGCACAGCCTACAAAGCCAAATGCATCAACTAAAGCACACTAAAACAGAGTCTGCACTTTGATGATGACAGACTGAAACCAACAATCACGTCACCGCCAACATGATGACTGAATTACACCCTGTATTTAATGACTAAGCAACAGTGTGCAGAGCTTTTCTCTTAAAGTGATCAACTGGCTTCTTGGTGAACGGTTGCTCGTGCCTTCAGTGACTGAGACCGAAAGAGAGGAGCAGTGAGACAGCAAACACAATAAACAGGAGGAGGCAGTGAAAGAGAAAGAAAAAGCAGAGTGATAAACACAACCCGGGCTGTCAGCTCCCCATTGTCCTGGCCTGAATGTGCTTTTGTCAATGCAGCATGCAGCTCCAGTCCAGTCTATGACAACGTGCCAGACGAGCATCACTTCCAAGCGCTGGCATGACCAGCTGTGTGAGAGCAGAGGTCTTTACACATCTACAGATGAGCATGTTTGATAGTGTTGAGTCTTCTGTAACACTGCAGATGACTGCATCTAAAGAGAGACTGGCAACTAATTTCCATCTGTTTTGTATTCTGTGTTATATTTTCTGCAAGGCCCCTGTTGACAAACTAACCAAGACATGTTTATTTTTCTCTGTCGTGATGAAAAAGAATCTCACCTTGAAATCTCAGCCTTTAACTCTTCAGGCTGAACTGTCAATAAAAAGCTGATATGCCAATCCAACTATTCAAACTACAGTCTTAACATACAAAACTAAAAGGAGCAGCAGGTCTACACAGTTAAGAAACGATAATGAGGGAATTTAACAACTAATGAAGTTGTTGTAGTACAACTAAATAATTCACCAACATAATGAAAAACACTGTTTTTGTTGTTGAACCATCTAATTACTTTCATGATCAATAATTCAGTCTACAGAGGAGAAAAAGTGCACATTGCAATAAACCAAAGTCAAAAATTACACCCTTCGTCTGACCAACAGTCTGAAGCCCAAAATTATAACCTTTAGACGATACAAAACAAAGACGGGCAGAGTTTGCATGTTCTGCGTGGGTTCTCAGTGGGTGCTTCCACTTCCTCCCAAAGACATGCTGAAGTTAATAGGTGATTCTAAATTGGCCGTAGGTGTGAATAAGAGTGATCATGATTCTCTCTATCGGATGTTACCATTTGAGAGGTAATGACAAGGAAATGTTTGACATTTTATCTCAGCAAATTACTTAAACGATTCTGTGATTTTCAAAGTTTTTGCAGGTGACTAATTGTTCCATCCCTGGAGCTAAAATATGTTTTCTTTTTATCTAGAGAACAAGTTGGGGTGTTTAATTGTCCAAAACCAACACATAGTCTATTTACAATGATATTAAGCCAAATAAATTACTTCATAAACCTGTGATTATGAATTGCTGTGGATAAATTTTCTGAAATTCGATGAATTAACACAGTCTCAATTGTAGTTATCTCACATTTGTTAAATTAAAAATAAATGGGAAAAAATGAAACAACATTTTAAATACACTTTACAACAATAGATTAGGAAGATCATTACCGAGTCCAACTATAAATTGTCATTTAATTTGAGGTTTCGCTCCTCGTGGCTGATTTTTGTTTCACACTGAGGTAATTAAAATAATCTCAAATTAAAATCACACTCCATGCGGCTGTTAGGTAAACCACCAACATAATATTCTTTATAATTCCCTTCCCCTTATCACGCCTTCCTACTGAGCACAGCATGAAATGAATCAGTAACCCAGAAACAGACCCAGGATCAGAGCCGGAGGGGCGAGCCCCCTCCATCATCCTGCCCCAGGATCCTCCCATCTGCCACAACAGGACCTTGGCTGGACTCATTCACAACCTCAGGCACAGGTCATGGTTTTACACCGAGTGCTCGTACAAGATTTCCCAGCAGTTTGTCACCTGTTCCCATCTGCATTTCAGACACGTAAACGTAACTCCACTCAACGTATACTGCATAGTACTGAAATGTATTGCACTGTAAATCAGGAGCTCTGAACTGAGAGAGTTCCGTTTATGTTTTCATTATGCAACAGGTCAGCTTCACTGTTTCCTGCTTCATATTTCCTGCCTCTGGGTCCTGCCCTGCTTGGCAAAGACGAGGGGAGGCCTTGCAGCACTCCAGCCCACATGACAGGCTACACATGTATAATTAATATTTGTCATGGGCACCCTATAACGTGTTGTACGAGAGCCAATAGGGAAGAAGGAAGGCAGGATCACAATAAGTAATAGTAATAAGATCTTTATGGGTCAAAGAAAGAGAAAGAGGAGTCACCAGGGATGTTGAGGAGCCCAGCTGATGAGATGTGCATGGCTGCAGCAGTCTGCACATGAGCATTCTTGGCCGTTTGAATAGTCAAGCAACAGAACTGTTCAGCAGGCTGTTGTCATAAAGTGTCAGCTCAGCACAGATATCTAGTCCTCTCAAATCTAAATGCAAAACGGGGAGCTCTTCTTATTCTCCTGCTCCTCTCATCTTCGTCGTCCTTTCTGCCAGCCTTCATAGCTGATGTCTGGAGGGGGGAAAAAAAATCAGGCTTTACAGCAGTGTTTGTGGTTTCGTAACTGGATGTGTGCTGCAAAACTGTGAGGAAACCACCTGTCAGCAAAAGCTTGAGGGTGTCACCAGAGGTTTGGGCACTTATTCACTCCCTATCGTCTGCTCAGGTGGCCAGCCTCCTCGCTTTCTGTGGCTGCATAAATAATGACTAACTACATATCTCAACTGGAGCGATTCATAGGTATCTTTGCTTGTGGCTTCCAACGACTGTATTGAGTTTGTTATGACAGTGTCAACAGGATAGAACAAAATGTCATCATTTTACTGAGGTGAAAACAAAAACATCACGACTGTCCATGTTTGAGGTCAACCAATTATCAGCTTTCTATTTGTCCTCACCAGCCACAACTGCATGTGGTCATTAAACTAGAACACAAAACTAAAACAGGCATGAATTTGTGTTATTTTTTTGTTTACAAAGTACATTTTAAAAACTTTGTGTTTATCAGCAAATTGATTAATCAACTAATCACTGCAGCAAAACTGAAGCGAAACCCTTTCTACAGGTTAACAACAGGTTCTTAACATCTCTAAACACTCCTTTGTTCTGACTGTCAAAACCCCCAATTTAATGTAAAAACTCCATGCAAAATTATCCCCAATGCCCTGGAACTGTTTCTGTAAAAACAGTAAACATATCGCACAGTGTTGGTCACTGTGGAATAACAGACATACAGTTTGTCTTTGGTCAGTGAATGAACAGTGAGCAAATGTGATTGGTGAAGATTGCACCTGTAAACTGAGGAGAGGGGATAAAAGACGACTGTTGCTCCTGACTGGGGTGCATTTTTCTTTATTTAATGATTGTAAACCCTGTACTTTAACTAATTTCTCTCCATCCCACTCACCCTGACTCACTTTCCCCACACCATCTCTTGTTGAAGTCAAAGCCCAAAGGAGACTCCTGTTTACCTCTTTGATATCAAAAGGCCCAACAGCAGTCAACTCGCAGCTCCTGCCATTTGCTTTCAGAGACTGAAAAACAAAACCAGCAGACAGACCATTGCAGCATCAGAAGACAGCTGTGCTACAGGCTGACAATGCAAACCCTGTGGCTTAGGCTATAGCTGTTTGCAAACTAAGTCATATGTCAGTGAAAAACTGAACATCTATCAGGCATTCAAAGGGGAATTCCAGACCGGTTTCTTTGGTGCAACCAGACAGAGGTCGACTTGCACTTTCAAAAAAGTGATGCAAGGAAGCCATAAAACCCGGAACTTACTCAAATCATTGTTTTGTTTCAACTCCTGCAGATATATTGTCCTACAAACTAAAACTCAATACACAATCTGCATTTTTTTAAAGACTATTTTCATCCTACTCTGCCTTTATTTGATGGAGTACAGTAAAAGGTGACAGGAA
Source organism: Amphiprion ocellaris (assembly GCF_022539595.1). NCBI lineage: Eukaryota > Metazoa > Chordata > Actinopteri > Pomacentridae > Amphiprion > Amphiprion ocellaris. Next base: position 21,558,896 of record NC_072767.1, on the reverse strand, counting down.
ATGTGGAGAGAAAAGGGGGTTTGTAAATACAAATCACATGTTGTGGTCACAAACGAGCAGGCCAACATGAAACCCCCAAAATGATTTTTTATCATTAAGGTTTAAGGCATATGAACCATCATTAAATGTAGGAATATTTTTATTCCAGTGGTTTCAAACAATACTCGTACCTGATAACAGTTTAGGTTTTGATTCAATGTAAATGTTACTAACAGACTATGTTTAAATCCTTAATTTGAACTGACAGACCAAGTTACATTTTGAATACAGATTGTGGATTTAAAGTTTGAGGCCCACAAAGGAGAACCTTTTCCACACTGATCCTGCCCAGGATTTTGTTTGCAGTATAATCTTTTAAAAACTTATGCTTCAGTTCAATATTCACTACGTAATAGATTAAAAACATATGATGGAGCATTATCACATGAAATGCAATCAAAAGCTTGACAATCCCACATAGAGGACAGAATAAATTTGTAGAATTATTGACACAACAGCTCAAACCTCGATGAGTAAGATGTGCCGCATAAAGTCAATTTTAAATCAATCAATTGTTCAGTTCCATGCAGCAATTCCAGTTCAACTCAGTATCAAACTGAAATGTGAAATTACAGCTGAAAGGCATCATTCTCCAGTGGAGGCAAACAAATACCTGCCATAACTGTAAGAGTTCATGTAGGAGATGTAGGACAGTCCAGCTAACATCTGCAGTGATGAACAGCTCTCACTCCATCTAACCTAGAAACCCCATAATGTGTCCAGCAGAAAAACTAGGACTGGTTCTGATTCAGTTTGTGTTTGCTAAAGGGTCAGTGTTTTTTTTGTTTTTTTTTTTACCATTAATATCTAAGGTAGCTAGTGCCACAAGTGACATTACCCTTGTATAGCCAATACTATTAGGTGATTTTAGCTTGCTACAGACCGAGCTTATTTGTCATCCGTAATGTCTAGCGTTAACTTATCTTAGAAACACCTTCCTGGACTTAAATGGATTTTTAAAATATTAAATATCAACATCAATATCTGTCTCAAAAGCCCTGTATCAGTAGGGTTTAAGTCATACTTTTACATGATTGTTTAAACTTTTCTAGAAAGATTCCTCAGCACAAAAGGGACACATGAACATTTTTTTCGTTCAGTGCAATTCTGTGATATCCATTTTAGCCCACTGAATGGCAACAAATCCACATTAGCCCCAGAATGACAATGAAGCAGCATCAGAGAGCAGAAATAACCTGAGTGGGAGCCACACTATCAAACATATGTATGTCAGTAGGACTAATATCAAAATTCACTCCACTGAACCGGGACACACCTCGGTATATCATGCAAATGTTAAATTCCTCTACAAAAAAAAAACACAGCTAAAGTTCAAATTCAGTCTATGCATTATATTTTAAGCCCACACATTTACTTGTTAAGTTTTGTCTCCAGCGTTAGCTAAATTTCCCTCCGTTCATATGTCAAACAAGCGTGTCTCCATATCTCTCACAGCCGAGCGTTAGCGCAGTCCTTCGAGTCCATTTCTGAATTACAGAGGGAGCTAGAAACACAAAGAACATTTCATTACCTGGACAGAGTTTTCAGACAGCGCTTATAGTACATTTTCCATCCCCAGTCTTAAAGCAGCCTCGGTCCGACACTTGTGAGCACCCGGAGCTGTTCGAGCATTATAGTAGATACCCAGCAGCCTGCTCTCAGTATGAGCGCAAACTCCCTCCCTGCTCAACGCTCATTGGCTGAGCCCGTCCGTCAATCAGAGAGAGGCGCGGAGTAGGCATAGCAACCACATAAAGGCGGGTCAAAGAGTGTATAGCAGCAGCTCATTGGATAGATGTTTCCCAGGTAACATCCCCAAAGTTCAGAATTTAGAAATGCAATAAAATTAACATGAATGATTTCTGCGTTTGTACAGCAAAGTATAACAAACAGTAGGCAAAGTTTAGTCACCCAGTAACCTTTGTGGTGTGCTTTACTGTAGTGTTTCTACAGAGTAATGTTATTTCAGTGTTGAGGACTTGGAGTTTCTGCCCAATTTTACCTTTAAAATTGGAAAAAAAATCATTTTGTTCTACATTGTCATGGACTTTAATTCAATTTCTACTGTAGCCCTGAAGCATAAAACACAACACATCACACAACAATACTTCAAAACGCACAACAAAATCCCATACTAAAAAGTAGGGAAAACAATTCTTTATTGTCAGACAGAAACCAGGTCCATTTAGAGTTAACTGCCTTTTCTGTTTAGAGAAACATTACTGAGGTTTCTAAAATCTTCTTGTGCTTCACGAAATGTTGCTGAGTTTAATAAAATTAAGTGTTTTGTCAAACGTAGTTTTTTTTGTTTGTTTCAGCGTGTTCCGGCTCATTATTTAAGTTCCTAGACGAGTGAATTTTAAATCTGTTTAAATCAATTTGTCACATACATGATCATTCAAAAGTTTGGGGTCACCCACACAATCTTTTATTCATGTGCTAACATAATTGCACAAGAGTCTTCTAATCATCAGTTAGCTTTTTAGCACCATTAACTAACACAATGTAGCATTAGAACACGGGAGTGATGGTTGCTGGAAATGTTCCTCTGTATCCCTATGTAGATATTCCATTAAAAATCAGCCGTTTCCAGTTAGAATAGCAATTTATCACAATAACATTGTCTAGACTGTATTTCTGATTACTTTAATGTTATCCTCATTGAAAAAAACTGCTTTTCTTTCAAACATAAGGATTCCTAAGTGACCCCAAATTTCTGAACGATAGTGTACATATATTCCTACATTAGGACTGTCACAATATCAGATTTTCACTACACAATTATCACAGACAAAACTAATAAATATAATGTAATAGGAAATGTGGAGAAAAAAATTACTATCCTTTCTTATACTATGGGTCAGACTCACCTTGTTTTGTTCCTGCTCTAGCCACTGCCCTTCTTTCTCCTCCCTCCTTTTTTCTTCCTTCTCCCTTCTTCTTCCTGTCTTTGTCATCTGTCTCTTTTGTATTTCTCTCCTTCATTCTCCCTCTTGGTCTCCTTCTTCCTCCTGTTCTCTTTGTATCTGTCTCCCTTTGGATCCCTCTGTTTGTGTCTGTTGGTCTCTGCGTCTGTCTGTCTGCCTTGCTTGTCTCACTCACCTGCCTGCACTTTGCTGATTGCTGTAATGCACATCAGCTGCAGTAATCAGTTCATTCCATTCACCTGTTCTCCACCTCATCTCCACCTGTTTGAGCTCTGTGCTTTCATTCACTCCCCGCTCAACTCACATTCCGTCACAGACTCTGTTTCCCCTCCTTGGATTTAGTTCTCCACACCAAGCCCTGTGAACCCCTCATCTGCTTCAGGCCGTTGGACTCTCCTGTTTTCCCCCCCATCCTGGTTTTTCCCCACTTGGACTCTGTTTTGCTCCGACCTGTTCGTGGATATTCCCCAGCCTTCTGTCTGCCAGTTTTGTTCCCCCACTAACTTCTGGATTCCCTGTGCCCGCCTGCTTTGTTTTTGTTTTAATAAAGACCTGTCTGTCATATCTGTACCTGCGCCTGGGTTCTCCAACCCCCTCCCCCCCGATAACACATCTTTACTTTGATTGTGTTTCATCTCTTTTGGGCAAACGAATTAGATTCAAAATACAAGTACAGAGAGAGCTTGAAACTGCAACTGTACAAAAGCATTTCAAAAAAAATTGTAATTAGTGGATTATGAAAAGGCAACCAGATGAATTGATGATCAAAAGATCCACATGACCTAAAATCTGACATCAGTATAATATCAACTTAAACTACCTACAGTGTTGGTGTGTCAACCAGACAGTTACTGGATTGCAGGTGCTGCTATATATGATATTATGATGCATGTATTAGCATGATGTCAATACTTGATTTTTAAGATATTGTGGTTATTGTCAACATCAGTACACTGATACATCCATAGCCTTCCTGTAAATACAGTGCACTCACTGGCACTAATATATTAATGCTTACACGCTCATGCACAACACATACGGTAAACAAAGGCACATGCATATACACACAGTCTGCTTTTTATATTTAATTGTTCTTATCCTGTATCTGTTGATTCAGTTGTTTATTTAAATGACATGTGCTGCAATACATTTCCCTTTGTCACAAGATCTAAAAGCCAAGATGTCATGTTTGTAATGCTCCTCAGTTCCATCAAATTGTCTCTTTTAAACCTTTGAGATCACGGCTAGACTTTAAAAGAGATTTTTAGATAATGGTCCAGAGAGGTTGCAGTGATTAGAAGTGTAGCGTCAGGAGGTCTGTTAAGAGCAAACACACAGTAGAAACAGAGCTTCATCGTCGTCCTCTTCAATCAGTGCTCATCTATCATATTGACTTCTAGTCCACACTGTTGGGCTCCGTGGGTCTCACAGGCATCTGTTGTTTATCCTCAACAAGGAAAGCCGTACATGTGCACTGCCTTTTGCATACACAGAGGTGCAATTTAGAGCCAGAATACAATCCCTTTGTTTAATTGTTTTGTGTCTTTGGGATGAACTTGTCTTTCAGTAAAAACCCTCACAGGCTGCAGTGGGATAACCAAGAAAGGTGGCTCGATTTATCTTCTAATGTCACTGGATCTTAGTTGTAGTACAGTTAATGATCTGTGCAATTGAAAGGGAACGGCACCTTATTCTGGCCAAGGATAAACACTCTCCTTTGTTTCTATAAAGAAAGGGATAAATATCCAGTTATGTACAAGCAGAAAGCAGTATGCTGCATGCAATTTATGCACATCTTAGCAGGTGGTGGTTTGGAGGTCAGTAGATCGTCTTGTGATATGACCTATAAAATTTATTTTAAGACACTTTTAACCTGCATGTCTAATCCTGGAAATCAACAAATATGTGCACGAAATAGGAGTGCAGCTCGAAAAATGATGCTGTGATTACCGCAGGATACATTTCTGGGGGTGAGTGACAGGAATATATTTACCTCCACACCAACCTCCTCCTGACAGTCAGAGAAATGATGGCTGAGATAGTGACTGTGGGCCTGAAGGAGGTGATGACAGCAAGCTGATTGACTGTGAGAAAGTCAAGCTGTCCTCTCCATCAGTTCATCTATAAGGCCTGGAACATACGTATGGGCCAGTTGATGTGAGATATAGAGCCCAGGCATGCAATACTAAGTTCTACAGTGCTTAGGTTCTCAGAAGATGAGGACACAAACTACAGATAGGGAGTCTTAGCTGAAAATGGTTATGGATCAATTCAGCACTGCTGCAGCACCACGACATTGTCAACAGTGTGCTCTTCTGTAATTACTTGAATGAATGTGAGTGAATATATTGATGAAAAAATGAACAACAATGAAGTCTAATCATGATGACATAGCTTTTGATTTCCTGAACAGACTGTTAACAACTCTTATTGCTCTGCTTGTGAAAAGGTATGAATGTTGTTGCATTAGTTCTTACAACCAACAACCTGGTAGTTCATTTTAAATTGTGGTTGGTAACAAATATCAGTGCTAAACTTCTACATTCATGTCTTCTAGTTTGAGGTTGCAGCCAGTCATGATTTTGTAGGATATTTGAAATGTAGAAATGTGGCTAAAAATACCTGCAGTTGATGTTTTTGTTGATACCAGCTGTCATGACTGGCTGCTGTGCACTTTCACTTGTCCTTTCAGGTTCTGTTGCACATCAGGAACAGCAGCCAGAGTCCTCGGCTGGAGGTGTCAGTGCCTGATTTGATGTTTCGTGATGCAATATTGAAATCAATACAGGCTGCAGGAGAACATAATGTCAAAGAAAGTGTATATCTTTAGTGCATATCCTCTGTGCTGTTCTTTAGATTAGATTATCACCACTTCCACCTTCAGGTTTAAGTTGAGCTGTAGCCATGAAGGGAAAATTTGATGACAAAGTCACGAAGCAAGACATTTTAAGATATCCGAGGGTTCGATTTGTCACAAGACCAAAACAGAATTTCTCTTATCCCCATGTTGACTTTGAGATAACACGCAGGAGGATGACATACAAGCTGTGTGATTATACAAAAACCTGTTTTTGTCAACACTATGATTGGCAGTGTCCCTTACTTCCATCTGCAAACACAAATGAAAAAGGGGGATAATTATTTGAGCCTTTAATCCGCAGTAAAATCTCCCAAATAAAATCAAATGAGCTGTTGAATTTAATTATGTATCATCACTCCCTGCCACCTGTTGATGTGCCTATTTTTATCCAGCTCAAGTGTTACACCAGCTGATACGCTTTCATTTGTCTCCCTCTAAAGGTTCTTTCTGATCATGTTCTCATTTATCATATCAATACATTGTAAACAAAAGGAGTTTGACAAGCATTTTCACAATTTCGGCTGGATTTTGCAGAAGCTACATGAAGAGCTGTCACTGGTTAGGTCATTTCACTCACAGCTGTCTGATCTTCTTCTCACTGCCTAAAGGAGCCTGTGTGATGCAGTTTTATTTCAATGGAAACAAAAATCAAACAATAAAAACATGCAGGTTTATGAGACAAAGTGCTGTGGTTGTTCTCTAATTATAGCAGAGCAGGATTGTTGTGTTATTTCCTGCTTTGAACTCAACTTCAGTGTGCTTTTTTTTTTTTTTTTTTTTTTTTTTGCAGGAACACTTTGCACGCAGCCAGGAAGTTGCAGAGCTTCTATTATCAGTCTTACTTTCAATTTCGAAGTTGCAGAAACCAAAAATGAGGCCCAGTGTGTGAACTCACATGCTCTCTATCACCTCTCCTCCTGTGTGTCCCCCTGTTTCCGCTTCTCATCGGGCTCTTTCAAATCAGCTTAACTCCTGCTTGAGCAGACCGGCTGATTAAAGCTGCCAGCACAGAAGATGTCCTCCACTGCTCACAAGGCACAGACGCAGTTTTGGATCGAGAAAAACAAGCTTACTTTCCCCTCAGCGGTCCTCTAATCCCCCCAGGAGATCCAGTGTGTGGCACATCTATCTGTGGTAATAAGCACTTTGTGCCTGGTCTCAGTGATATTGCTGCCTTTAGCTGGCTGTATCTCTGTGCCAGGTGTCTGCCTCTCTGTGGGTTTGTTGGTCTGCAGGGGAGCTGAACAGAGATTCTGCTCAGGTCTGTGAACCATCAAGATAAAATGATGGAGAGGAAACCACATCATCTAACCTTTTTTTTCTAACTGTTAAAAAAATAGCTGTAAGGTCACATAAGAATTCTGCATTTCTTTTGGTTCTCTGGGGTTGCAAATCAATTATTTAAATTGTTGATAAATCTACTTGTTATTTTCTTGAGTAATTGTTCGGTTTGAAAATGTCTCGCGCGTTCCTATTTCCTAAAGCTTGAGGTGATGCCATCAACTTGATAGACAAGTCCACACAAATATATTCCGTTTATGATCACATAAAACAAACAAAAACATCATGTCAGCCACATGGCTCTTAATAATATACTGTATAGGTTGTCATTCCATATATCTTTGCAACACAGCATCTTGGGTAGTACTGGATGTGTCTTCTTTTATAATAGGAGGGTGAAGATGGTCAGACTGTCCACTACTATGAGACCGAGTTTGAACATTAAGTTTCAATATGTTACTGAAATGAGAGAGAAAATGGCAAACACATTAGTTTATACTGTATATGTACAATGAAATGCTGTACTTGGCGGGAGTGACACAAACTGACAGTGTAAGTTTGTTCATGTTAGTCAAACTGATTTCTCTATTTTTAAGCCTTACATGTTATTCAGTGTAGTATGTTGCTGCAGTCTTTCTGAACAAGAAAACGTATTCTTCTCTCAAAAGCAGGCTGTTGTTGAATATGTTCAAGAGGCACAAGAGGCAATAGTCTGGTAAGAGAAGACAGCTCCCACACCACAAACTTTTAATTGTCAGACTTAAATTAGATCGTTTTCTGCAATGCACTGCAGGAACTCTTCTGTCAGACTCTTGCAGAGCAGCACTGAGACTTATAAACACAAGGGGGCATGCTGAGTGTACTTTCTGAACTTTCATCTCCACAGTGTGGCACGTCCTGCTCTAAGTTTTTCAGATTAATATGATATGGGCCGGATGCATTCCGTTTTCAGAATGTTATAGTGGGGAAAGTGCTGTGTGGGTTTTTCCTGTAGCGTCTGTGTTTACCTGACTGTTTGGTTGGCCGAGTCATTTCAGCCAGATCCTGTTATTGTTATTGCCTTGACACAAGTGTACTAATGAGCAGTTTTCCTCTAATTGGACCATGACAGGATGGGAAAATACCAGACGCATGATATGGTCCATCAACACTCCCAACCACAAAACACCCACAGTGCAGACAAGCCCAAAATTTTAAAAATACATCAACACAGTAATCAGTCTTGCATATTACGAAGGATCCTGTTTGTTGTTGTTTGTGCAATGATAAAACCTATAGTAATCCTATAAACTTAGAGAGGAATCACAGCTAAATGTGGTAAATCTAGAGAGGCCCTGTTATAAAGTCTTAAGAGCATATAAATACACTGTTTAAAGTATAATTATTACGATTACCAGCTACCTCATAGTTTCCAACATGGAGATCAGAATCCTTCCAAGAGGATCCTGGATAAATCTGAGAGCTCATGAGATGGAACAAGTGAAGCAGGATGTTCAGAAAGATTGTTATGCTTCATTTAATTTTGTTTTTATGAATTACTGGATCATTCTGTTCCATTCAGACTTTGAAAACAATTTAAGAGAAGCAAAGAAAGAAACAAAATCAGTCTTTGGTTGAACCGAGATACAAACTGCTGTGAGATCCCTGTAGCGCATTTAAGAGGTTCAGAAGCCAGAGAGGCTGGAAAACCAGTGAATCAACTCATCCTTGTTTGTGTATTATGATCTCAGCTTTGAAGACCCCCTCTGTTGAAAATACCTTGTCCACATGTCCACTTGGTGTTTATGCTGGGAGACAGATCATGAGTGAAATAAGTAGTCATGTTTGTGACCTTGAGACTACTGTGTACTGGTGACAATCTCAAAAACACAGGTTCAGAGTTTTGGGTTTCATATGGAACAAACTAAGGAACCAATCCTGTCTACTTGTCAGGTGGAGCTTTCTGTACCATTATTCTTTTTCAAAATCGGTTTCTGGATTGAACATGTATGACTGAATTATTCTAACAATGCAATGGACTAGCTTTACAGAGTGAAACAAAGTCGTATGTGAGCTGTGGACATCATTGATCTGCACATTCTATAAGAAGGCAATGGTGTAGAGAATCACATCGAAGCCATTTTGAGACAGAATAGGAATATTTTCCTGGAAAAATTTACACCAAATTACATACAGTACTGTTCAAAAGTTTGGGGTCATCCAGGCAATTTCATGTTTTCCATGGAAACTAATTGCACAAGGGTTTTCTAATCATCAGTTAGCCTTTTAGCACCATTAGCTAACACAATATAGCATTAGAACACAGGAGTGATGGTTGCTGGAAATGTCCCTCTGTACCTCTATGTAGATATTCCATTAAAAATCAGCTGTTTCCAGATAGAATAGTCATTTACTACATTAACAATGTCTAGACTGTATTGACCCCAAACTCTTGAAGGATAGTGTACATATATTCCCACATTAGGACAGTCACAATATCAGATTTTCACTACACAATTATCACGGACAAAATAAATAAACATAATGTAATAGAAAATGTGAAAAAAAAAATTACTGTCCATGCTCATACTATGGGTCAGACTCATCTTTACTTTGTTTATTGTGTTTAATCTCTTTTGGGCAAACAAATTACAGTCAAAATACAAGTACAAAAGGTACAAAAAATGCTTTTCTTTCAAAAATAAGGACATTTCTAAGTGACCCCAAACTTTTAAACGGTAGTGTATGTAACTCTGATACACATGACATGAGCTTTGTGGTGTTTGATCAGTGACCATAGAGGGACTTTAGAACAAGAGCAGCCATGTATGCTTGTTATCAGCTTTGGACATCCTGTAAAGTCTTTATTTAACAGTACAAAGACACTTTCTGCCCACTGACAAAATAGCATTTTATCTTATTGATATTATATTTTATAGTATTTTATTTGAGTAGCCAAAAAACACAGCTGTCAACCTGAAATTATTGACATGCAGCCTATGTAAAAGCATAAAATTAGCTTTTATCCTCAAGCTACAATTTAATACGTGTTAAATGAAAAATATAATAAATATATTGTTTGCTGTATATAGTGCAAATGCAAGCAGTGATTATATGTTTTCTTATTTTAAAATGGCCCCAAGGAAGAGTAGCTGTTGCTAAGGTTGCAACTAACAGGAATCCAAAAAAAGAATTCAACCTTAAAGAAGTAGAAAGAAAAGACTTGACCTCAGCTAAGTGGGTTGACTGTCCATATGGTATTGATCTAATAAACCTCAAAACTCTGGCATGAAGTTAAAGTGTCCAGTTCTCCCATTTGTGACTGAACAGCGAGTCCCCGCCGCTGTTTTTTTTTTCTTCTTTTGCTCGGAAGTGTGTAAAGTCAGCCGTCTGTCTGGCACAGATGTGTGCTGATGTGCTTCCAGCTGTTTGTGGGGAATGGTGATGTCTGGACCTGTGGTCTGGACTAGAGGACCCTCCCTGCAGCCTGTGAGATCATCACACTTTTAATTAGACCGGATCTGCCAATTAACAGGAGGTGGACGGACTCTGGCAGGCTTTTAAAAGCAGAGTGAGTCCAAGCATGAGCAGTGTTCAGACAGAGGCTCACACGAGGTAGGTTACAGCTAAACTTCTATATGATGATGTTTTGGATCAAGACTGTCAGTCATGAATATAGAATCAGTGACGCCATAATGTGATTTATTTATTGTTCATGTGTCTTGTGTTCCGTTTCAGATTTACAGCAGGATGTCTTCCACAGCATTTTACACTGTTATTCTGCTGGCTTGTGCTTTGAAATTTAGTGCTAGTCAGAGTGAGTATAATTTATGTTACATTTGTATTGCATAGAGAAACATTTAATATAATTATTTTCTTTAATATCCTGTGCCAGAAATGTATTTTTGTGAAAGGTTTTTCCTAGAATGTAGCAAATGTTTTCTGTGTTTGTACTCGCTCATGTTTGCTCTGTTAATAATTATTTACTAGAGAGGGAACCTAAGGAGACACTATGTTTTCTGCTTAAGAAATCAATTTTTGTCTCTTTTGTGCAGACTGTGTCCTTCAGCAGACATGTTAACAGCACAGATGGGATCTTATTGTTCTACTTTCTGTCTTTCTCTGACTTTTTTTTCCTTTTTATGCCTTTCATAATAGCAAGCTGCAAAGGTCGATGTGGTGCTGAGTACTACAGGGGTTACATGTGCCAGTGTGACTATAACTGCCTCGCTTATGGAGAGTGCTGCAGAGACTTTGAATCTCAGTGCACCACAAGTGAGGCTTTTTTAAAAATATCTTTTCTTCCATAGAAACTTGATTTTGTGTTGCTGAATATAATTTTTTCACAAATAGACTGTAGTTTTCAAGTCAATCTATGACAGATATTTCAAAATTACACATTTTTTCCTTGCTGAGAGCAACATTTCATACGTTTTGAATTTTCCTTATAAATGACCATTCTTGCACTTGATGATGCAGTTTGTCAAATATATTTGTAGTCTCACTGTGTCCACGCCTGTTGTGTTGAGCCTGCTGTGTTTGTGTGCAACAGAAAACTCATGTCTCGGTCGATGTGGAGAACCTTTTAAGAGAGGCCGGCTGTGCAGCTGTGACCCTGACTGTGTGAAGTACAAGCAGTGTTGTCCAGATTACAAACTCCACTGTGATGCAGAAGGTAACCAACACATTCAGCCCTGTTGTATGTGTTTTTGCTGCATGTTAATCACTACAGATTTCCTTTACAGATGTATGCCCATCATAAAAGTAGTCATACATCTCAAATGTAGTGTATGATGTTTGGCGGTTATTTGATACATGATCTTTGAATGTAGTATTGATGGCTGTATGTTAAAATCAGTCTAATTATGCCAAACTGAGACTAGTAGATGTGCTACAGACTTTATGACCTGTGCATGACAGGTGGGAGATTAGAGAATCTATCTGACACGACAAATTAGTCATGATAAGACGGCCTGCATGTCCACCACCAGCATGCACAGCAGCATGTACAGCAGTACAACCATAGCATGCAGTGACCTGCACCCATGCATTGGGTTAAAGTTGACAATATTTTCTGTCTTGGCAATTACCACAGAAGAAATCAGTGGATCATCCAGTGCAACAGCACCAGTGAAGACTAATTCATGCGATAATATAAATAATAACAAACCCAAAGGTATAGTTTTCTTGGCAAAGGTTTTTCTTATTGCATTTTCAGTAATTAGGATTTAACGCAAATAGCTGTTTACAAAGCTATCCTGCTAATGTATATGCATGAATATTCCCACAGAACCAACTCTGAATGATGCAACGGAGCAACCTTCTACATTCAGCGAAGGAAACGATGCAGGTGAATGTATGCTTTTGGAAAATTAAATCATGAAGCGTATACAAAACTTTTTTTCCCACTTGATTCCAATAACAGAAACCAATGCTGTTCAAATGTCACCCAGAATGTTTTAGATTACATAATGGCTATTATAAGCTCAAGCAGTGGATCTAATAAGGCGTATGTTAGGAAGACTGCAGAAGGATGTTTATGGTTGGCTTCCACTCTGTGGCTGTGTCACGATGGTTTGCTTTGGGGGCCAAGTCTCAACAGAACAAGCCAAGAGCATCAATGTCAGGCCAAAGGAAACACAAGGAAGCAGTGTTGTCATGAGTGGACTGTGTGTAGGAGGGCTGGGCACAGGCTCAGTCACAAGAGAGGAAAGCAAAAAACGAAGCCAGGAAGGTTGACAGAACATTTTTCTTCAGGTTTTTAAAAAATTATCGTGTAGTTTTCTTTCAACCGTTTAATGGGTGGAAATACTTTTGCACCTTTAGTCAGAGTCAGGGAAAGAAATGCCAGGATATTTCTCTCAAATGCAGGAAAAATTAAATAGTCTTGATTATCACATTTGTGTTAACACAACCGATTAGGAACATTTATATTATGTGATCTTGCCTTATTTGCCACAGATGACTATGTGATTCCTCCAGACGGTCTAACAGATGAACTCAGCGATGGTGAGCATTGATGTCTCTGGATCATAAATCTAACAAAGCTCCTTCCCAGTCAAGTTTTATGAGTGTGCATACCTCTTCTCACCATGGTCACATTGTTGTAGATACTAACAGCAAGATCTATCCGGTTGATGACTTTTCCAACAATGGAGTGGAGGAGCTGGAGGCAAGTCCAATCCCAGAGACTAGCAGTGGTTATGGACCCACTACAGCTGACCTGCTGAGTCAAGGTTCTACTGATCCCACTGCGGTTACAGACACTATGGAGTTCACTACAGAGCCAGTTACAGTCCTTTCTCAAACAGAGACTCCTCCAGATGATGCTGACCTCTTCACCCTTGACAACACAACTGGAGAAGCTCCAACAGAGAGCACAGGTGTGTAATAAATGGTGTTATATAGGCGTTATGTACTGTTTACTATACTTGTTTGTGCAATGAATGTTTGTACTGTAAAGTGGTATTTTACAGGTTTAAATAGCTCAATGGAATATGGAAGTTATCGCCCATGTTTCTGTGAATGATAAATATTTTTGTTAAGGTGATGCACAATTGAGTATACACTATTTAATGTATGTAATGTATGAAGATATCTGCGTTCAGTAATGTTTCATCACTCATTATATTCTGTTCATGCTGCTGAGTTTATCAGAGTTTATTATCATGTTTGTCAACCTCCAGATGCCAGTGATTTTACCAGCTCCCCTGATGTAGGAACAGCTCCTCCTCAGCCAACAACAGCAGCTGATGCTGATTCCACTCAACCCACTGCAACCTCAGAACCCCAAACCGAACCTTCGACACCAACCAGCATCCCAGAGCTCGAGACAGAAGGGCAGTCAGAAATACCACCTACAGATGCAGTCTTTCCTTCTGAAGAGCCAGAGGCCACAACCGTTCCCTTCAGCACCGTCCCTGACCCTTCAACTCTGGACTCAACAGCCACTCCAGAGGAAACCACTTCAAACCCCAACACTGAGGACAACTCCGGCGACGTCACAACCAGCCCTCCGTCCTCTCTGGCAGACGTTGAAGATGATTCCACCAACATTTCTCCAGAGGGATCAGAGCTCGATGCTGCAACGACCGACCTCCCCTCGTCCACAACTGCAGTGCAGGATGACACCACAGATGATGTTCCACCAGAGATAACCACTGCTGATCCGCTAAAGGTCACTCCAAAGCCCACTAATCCTCCAACATCTGAACCCACCACTAAACCTCAGGACAAACCAGACCCATACAAACCCCTGCCAGATAAACCCACCTCCAAGCCTGAGACGAAGCCCCTGGATGTTGAGCAAACCTCAAACATAGAGGATACAAGAGGTTTCCAAGGAGGTAAGACATGTTCTAATCATCGATGCAGATCTTTAACACATCATACATAGAAAAAAAAAAACCTTTAAGACACATTTTTTGATTCGGAGAGGGGAAATTTCAACATAGGTATGGAATTTTCCATCCTGTGGGCTCTTCAAAAATCCAATTTATTTTTACGTGGCTGACATTCTTGCAGAGATGGAGGATTGTAGATTTCTCAGCCTAGTTTTATGAAGTTAATTGTTTCCTCATTATGCCTCTGGGTGAACAGACAAATGTTACGTGACAGCGGTGGCAGCTTTCTCACATTCTAAATGAATGCAAGAGCTCTCTGAAATTGAAAATCAAGCTCAGGTACTTTAAAGAATGGAAAAAAGACTGTTGACAATGTGAGAAAAGTCCCTGCAACTCCTGGAGCAGAAAATTCCACTGAACACCCACAAAACCAGCCTGCGATAGCATGTTTTTTTATTGCTTGTTTATCCAAACAGATGTTTTCCTCCAAAATGTGCTTTTTCTTCCCAGATGACAGCAACGATACAAACCTGTGCAGTGGGCGGCCAGTCGGTGCCGTCACCACCCTGAGGAACGGAACAGTAGCTGTGTTCAGAGGTTAGTGGCAGGCAGCTGTAGAATAGCTGATTTACATACAGGAGAGCAGGCATGGAAATAAAGTAGATTTACCCAGGAAACTCTGAAGATGGAAACCTTTGTACTTCGCGGCATTAACTGACAACTATAGTGACTAGTTGCTTTTAAAATTAAGAAAACAATATTACTATTAGCTGTCAGTTGTTCAACCAAAGAGGGATTTCATTTAACCAGTTTAAAATGATACAACGGAATGAGCAGATCTTCACACTGATGTCAGAACTGTGAATGTACACAGCAGAATTTTGATTTGTATGTTTTTCTACCCCCAAAATCATCATACATCCCCATGTACACTACCGGTCAAAAGTTAGGACACATTCCCATTCAGTTCTTTTTATTTATTTGTATTATTTTCTACATTGTAGATTAATACTGAATATTAACACTTTTTTGTTTACAACATAACTCCATATGTATTGTTTTATAGTTTTGATGTCTACAGTATTAATCTACAATGTATAAAATAATTTAATAGAAAACATTGAATGAGAAGTTGTGTCCAAACCTTTGACTGGTAGTGTACATTAGGTTAATCTTGTGACCTGTAGATGGGACCAGGCCCCTAGTTTGGGAACTGCTGGATTAAACTGTCAATAGTTAAAATTAGCTCCACTACAACCAGGTACAATAATAGCACGTAGTTCACACTGTACCTTTACATCACTACTGTTTATATAAGTAATGTTTATCTCTAATGGAGTATTTTTACATGTTGGATTTGTACTTTTTACTTAAGAACCCGACACCAATTCAAGAAGACTGATAATTAGTATTTGGAATCAATATATATATATATAATATATACATCTTCTTGTCAACATTTTGAAATTTGTTGGAATTTTGTTTAAATTAAGTGCATTAAGAAATGTATATATTTTACAGAACTGATTTTCAAAAGTAATGATAGTTGAAAAATGCTAATATCCGATTTGATGATCGTTACTTCCAATAGCTGGTAGATCCCTAATATGGATGTTACTTTTCTCAGGTCACTACTTCTGGTTTCTGGATAGAAACAGAGTTCCAGGTCCGGCTCGAGGCATCACACAGGTGTGGGGCGTCCCGTCCCCCGTCGACACTGTGTTTACCCGCTGCAACTGCCAGGGCAAAACGTACATTTTCAAGGTAAACTGACTTTGAGCGATTTCAGTTTGTGAACCTGGTTCTTCTCTGATGAAACCATCTCATATTTCTGCTACAGGTACATTACAGTTGGATGAGGTTGAGCTGTTTTGCTTTGTTCTACATTCTGCTCACAGGGAAACCAGTACTGGAGATTTGAAAATGACGCTTTAGACCCTGGGTATCCAAAAGCTGTTTCTACAGGCTTTGATGGGCTGCGTGGCCACATCACAGCTGCTCTGTCGGTACCTCAGCACCAGACGAGGAGAGAGTCTGTCTACTTCTTCAAGAGAGGTGATGAAATGAGTCAAGTTTTTCAAACAAAAAGGAGTGTAATTCTTTATTTCTCTCACTGCTTTTGGGTTATATATATCTTTTCAGTACTGAGTATGATGCTAATGCTCTGGATTCTGGTTCTTCCAGGGGGATATGTCCAGAAATATTCATACCAGTTTGGCACCAGTCCAACATGTAGCAGGAAGCCTCAATACGCCATTTACACAATCCGTAACCGGGTGGTTCGACAAGCAGGTAATTTAAGACAAGAAATTTGTATTTCAAATGTTTTGTGTGGTGAAAATTCAGATTAGGTAGAGTTTTATAAACGTGTGTTCTGGATGTTTGGCTGAAACACGTTTTGTTTGAGTTGCAACACATGCAGTTCCCTGAAAAAGTGAGTCATGGTTTGGTGGAAGGACGAGGGCACTGCTTGTAAATAACTGACAAGTGGAAACAAACGGCCTGTGTGTGGTTTATGGCAGCACCACTGCGCAAGTGTTGGGAGTTTTCTCAGAAAATATCAAAAACAAAGTCTATTAAATGTATAAAGAGTTCAACTGAAAGAACACTAGTCAAACAGGGCATCAAACATCCAGTTTGGTTTAGATGCAGTTTCTACATTTGATTGTTTTGCTCTCAGTGTCTGTTTTAGAGCCGGCCATCAACATCCGGACGACCTGGAGAGGCTTCCCCTCCACCATCACAGCTGCTGTGTCCATCCCCAACAACAGAGAACCAGAGGGATACAAATACTACGTCTTCTCCAGAAGTAAGTCATCAATACATGCTCTCATCTCACCTCACCTTCTCTTTCAACAGATTTGTCAATTAAGTAGTTAAAAAAAAAATCTGCCCAGTTTCAATCAATAAACTGTATTTAACAACTGAAGAATTCTGATTTGCCTTAAAATCTATCCATTCTTCAAACTGAGCATCAAATTCACATCATTATCTTATTCACTACTTTTTATATAACTGACTGATAGTTGGACTAAGGTTTATTCTAAAGTAAGCAGTAAAATGAGATATCATACGCCTCATTATCATTCCTTTGTGTCGTCACCGTAATTTTACGGTCGATTTAGTTTTACCGATCCTGGCTGACTTTCTCCAAAACAAGCTGGTTTAAAACACACTTTGCAATGCATAAATCTATTTCCAGATCTTAAATAAAAGCTGCAGAGGTGTTTAAGTAGGGATTGTGGTTTCCCTTCAGTTCTTTGTTAACAAAATGTCCTTGGTCAACTTCAAAAGTACAAATTGTCCTCTTTTCTGTCAGCAGAAAGCTGTTAACCTCATTCACATCACGTCTCAAATGAGGACCATGTGTGTGTTCGGGTGGGGTCCTGGACACATGTAAAGATCATTAAGGGTGGTGTCTATTCACCTACAGCTCAAATGCATTATAAAACACAACTGGCAAAAGGTTCCAGTAAGGTTCAGACCACGGTAAAATGTTCCATCTCAATGATACCAATAGTTTGGAAATAACTGGAGTTCCTGAGTAAAAGGAAAGAAACAGATCACACAGTTTAAAGCCTACAGTGTGTGTGACTTGTCAGGAGGGTTTACTGTCTAGCCATTTACGTCACTCACAAAACACAACAGCAGTCCTGTCGTGGTCGACAGCTGCCCAAGTGAATGTCTTAAAAACTTAAAAGTCAAGAGTGTAGGAAACAAGACTGCGTTATGCCAAATTTGTGTTCACTAAAATGGAAACTGAATGAAAAACACTCTAAACACCATTCATGAATGTAAATGCTACATAAACGCACCAACTAACCCTTCTGCTTCTTTTGCAGCAAAATCCTACAATGTGAGGATGAATGGTGAACGTCCTGTCATCGCTGCTCCTAAAGCCAACACTGCACCTCAGTCCAACGACATCTTCAAATGCCCAAAGAAAGTCTGACTGAAAAAAATCTGCCTTTCATGCCAAAGTCACTACAATTTTAAATTTTATTATATCCTTCTTAAAACACACTGCTTCAGCTTGGACTGTAATTACAAAAAGGTACTTTCCAAAGACATAGAAAAAACCAAACCCAAACAAAAGAAAACAACAAGCTTCAGAATAAGTGAACATTTTCAAGACTGAAGAGTGATAATAAATGTGTGATGTGTTTCTGACGGGAATGATGAGCTGTCTGGTTACAGTGGTCGAGTCTGATCAGTGGTTCATCTTGCGAATCGTCTCCCATGTATACCTCGAGAAGGAAAGGCTTGACCTAAAGAGGTGAAAAACATATTTTTAGACAAGTCTACTATACTGATGTAAAAATTCTTTACAGTGACTTTACAAACTGTGTTCATGAATAAACATTAAATGTATGATAATGTTTCCCATTTCTCTTTTCATCATTAAGAATGTAATTATAATAGATAAAATGCATTAAGTCTTGTGTTAGTGGGACATCAGAAATACAAAAAGTGTCTTTCCAAAGCTTTGTGCACGTTAAAATAATCTTTTTCTACAACATGGAAGTTAGTCAACATTTGAAATCAGAAGAAGTTGCTTCTAAATGTTTGGCCTGAAGTGTCGATAAATCAGTTTAAGATGATTTAGTGCAACAACTATTTTTAATTTATTAAAGAGCAATAATACTAAATGATTTTAGACACTTGAGATGAAATCTGCAATTTTACATGCGATTAACAATAAGGATGGAGTGTTAAAACATTTGTGGAAGCCTGCATTTTATTTAAATGACACATTGCAAAACCTTCACAGACAATCTAAATGTCTGATATGTGGTTGATTTTAATGTGAAAATATAAATGTAGATTAAAAAAAGCTATTAATTCCAGCATGTTGCCTGTTCTGAGCAGACTATCGGTTATGTCAGACAAGACAGGTGTAAATGTGAAGAGCATGTGCAACGACACAATGTCGACATTTTGCATTTTACAACCCTTCTCATGGTTATATGTTCAATCAAACTGTGTAGTTTACCAGAGCATGAGGAGAACTGTGGCAACAAAGTTGTTGTTCGCAGCTTTTAATCTGCTGCTGCTATTTGTATTCTGGTAGATTGTAGCTCAGCCCCATCACCAACTACTCCTTTTTGTAGTCACAATATCTGGATTCAAATAACATCAGCTAAGGCTGGGAGATATTTGTAATTTATCGGTTAAAAAAAATAGGCAGGGTAACATTACTATAAACACTGAGGAGATTTTGAGTCTTTCTTTGATGCTTTTTATTTTATTATTAAGTCATTCTGACCGGCTCTAACATTGAGTTGGAAAATTCTGAGGCACATTGAGGCTCTGAGCCTAGTTTTTCGTGGACCTGATTAACAGCACTGATCAGTATCACAACCACAAATAATCTGTTAGTGTCTTGTTTTAAACATTACCTCCTCTCTTCATGCGGCCACCTCGGCTCTCCGGCCAGCGCTGCAGCTGTCTGCTGGGTCCAGGTCGAGAAGGTTTAGGTGGAGCACTGCTTGTATCTATAAAAACAACACAGTAATCAGAACAAACACTCTTTAAGATAAACTAAAAGTGAAATTTGATGACATATTCCAGTGAGGCTACACAGTACCTGCAGAGCTGGAGGAAGGCTCCTGGCTGGTGGAGGGGATGCTGGCCTTGTCTGACGGCTGGCTTGGCTCCTCCATATCACCCTGAGACACCACTGGATCCACTGACACTTCAGCACTGGGCCTGAACAGACACATCAACAAACAAAATGGGATCTCAAATTATGTCAACAACATTCAAAGTCACGTTTACAAACCTGCTAACTCTTCCAGTGGGAAGCATTTGTGTATGTGACTAAGCTATTAAGATTAACAGCGGAAATAAAGTCACAAAAATAATTTTAAAAAAAACAAACTTACTGACAAACTGCTGAGAGGAGTGAGACTCACCTATCAGTGTCTGGCTCCAGGAAGACGTCGTCTCTCTCCTCCCCGGTACCGGCTGCTCCTGGCACGACCAGGCCTGGTGTGGATGTGCTTACTGTGGGAACCGACTGTGAGGCGTGCTCTGTTGTGTCGGACTGAGCAACCTCTGAGAAGACTGTCACTGGAAGAGAAGAACATGAAATCAAAATACACACTGACTATGCTGTCAGAATTCCCAAATTTGAAAGTCTTCCCCCAGTCTACAATGTTCAGAAAATACAGATGGTGTTGAATGTTGATAAAAAGAGAGGGTGTACACATAACAACAAACTGTTCCCTTCATACCAGACTGACAGGGAGATGGACTGATACCTGGTGCTGCAACTTGTAGGGGTGTAGTGGGAACGCTGCGCCCACCAGATTCCTCCTCATGAGTTGCTAAGAACAAAGGACTTTCATACATCCCAAGACCTACAAAGAAAAGATTTTGGCGTATTATGATAGTGTAATAGTTGAGGTGCAGAGCAAATAACTACAGCTTCCACAGCTTGGTCCTGTGTTCTCTGAAAAAGAACTTTAATAGAGTGGTAGATTACCTCCTTGTGAGGCAAGCTGTCCTAGGTCAGAGTGTGAGGAGGAGCTGGTCTGTGGCATGTCCTCTGAAGGACCAAACCTGAAGCGAGGCACTCCAGCCACTTGGGGAGAACTGACAAACAAAAGAAACAAAGACGAGTCACATGGCCATATGGTGAAATAATCCCAACACAGTTTAGTTTGTCTATATGTTTACATCAATTTGCAAATGACTTCATAAAATGCTCCACTGTTTGTTTTTTAAACAAAGAAGATATTTGCAAATCTGATCTGTGGTCATAGATTATGAACATGAGAGCAGGGCTCTTTTTCTTTCAACTGACCCTAGGGAGGCTCCGTACTTACTGAATGGCCTGGTCAAAACCATCAGAGCGGTGAGGCACCACCAGTGTGGGAGTGCTGGGAACCATCCTGTCATCCTCGTCAAAGAAGTGCTGCTGCAGAGGGAGAGAGGGCAGAAAAGGGTCAAAAACACACCAGTAGAACTGTGGCTCTTTCATTTGAATAAAGTACATAATTACTGGAAATTCACAGGTTTCCAGTGTAACTTACAGCACTGCCTGGCATCCCTGGAGTTAGTCTGCCCACTGACTGACGACGAACTGGGATCCGCTGTAAACGGAATTTTACACAACCGCTTAAAATCACATTAAAGGCCATTTCTACTGGGAAAACACATCTTTAAAGAGTAGTAGTAGGTATCAAAAGTAGCAACTATCAAAAAATAGTTATCTCTCTACAACGAAAGATTAGTCTTTCTACATACCTGAACCTGAGCGGGGGGCCCCAGTTCTGATGTTGGGGCAGGGTGGATGTTCAGGCGGGGCGGCAGCTGATGCATTGGTCTCCGTGGTGACTGGGGCATGCGTGTACCAGAACTTGTGATTGGTTGTTCTGTAGAAAAGGCCTCCATGGTGCTGGCCTCAACTAAAACAATATGAAAAGGTTCACATACACAGAGGAAGACAAATACATTGGTCCAGCGCAATAAGAAGTGTGAACAAAACTAGTTATTGAATCTATATTGAATTAAAGCATCTAAGACGCAGAGCAAAACTCATGCTTAAAATATTTCCTGCAAGCATAAACAAATTGTTAAAGTGGGAGAAAGTCTGATTTGAGGGAAGATGAGCACTGAACATAAAAAAGTAAATTTATGGATTAGCTTGAACAGAACTAAAAATGTGTAAAACACAAAGCTTAAAAAAAAGTGTTTCATAGACAAATGTAGAATATCTAAAATGAGAATAACATACTGGTATTAACATGGTAGAAATAGTTTCTGATGTAAAATAAGGACTGTTGTGTAAAAAGGAAAAATAAATATTTCAGCTGAGTTGCACTGCTTTCTACTCTAGTGTTTAGTTCGAAGAAACTATCTGGTCTCCATTTGTTTTATTTATTTAGTAATTTTATCTGTCCGATTGAAACCAACATGTACATTCTTCTAACCATTTATGGTTAAGACCCCTGTTACCATACAGGGCTTCAACATAAACAAAATAACTTGAATCATTTTGTATTTTTAAGGTGAAGCCTCTGTTTGAAAATGTCTCATTTGGCCACTCCCGTTCCCGTCAGACAGACAACATTATTACATCTTTCCTAGTCATCGTAAAGTGTCAGATAACTAATTGGATGGCGGGACAGTTTGTGAGCACATGTGGAGAATCTGAGGTAGATCTACGTATGCGCACTTGACAGGGTTTCCTGGATCTTACAGCTGGATGTCTGGGAATCTGCTGGCCTCTGGGTGGAGTCAGACGCCCCCAGACTCTCCTCTGTCTCAGTGCCCGGATCGGTTACATCAGCTCCCTGAGAAAGGAAAGAACAAAAGAAAATAATAAAGTTAAATGAGTGGTAAAAGACATCAAAGACCCTGAATAGAATTTTAAAAAGTTTGACAGGGTGAAAAAAAACAAAAAGAAGCTGAGAATAAAAGGTAAAGTGAAGAATGGCAGTAAAGGGAAAATCAGGAGTGGACTGCTGGGAGATGAAGTAGGGTATGGGATGGTTCCCACACACCGTGAATGCCAGGTTATACTGGCAGAGTAACACGTGCAGATTATCATTCATTTTCTCCCTATATGGAACAAAGATGCCCTTTAGAAAAGGTAAAACGATCTGGGTAAAAACATACATACACTTCCATTTATATGGGACTAAAATGTTGAGGAACCACACAGAAACCACACAGACAAACCAGAATCAGACACAATCATCAGTTTGTCGTTTTAAAGCTTTCTCTGATAATTAATTACATTTCAATTTCAAGCTCAGAATACTCAGAGCTCAGAGCCCAGGAGATTTGTTGGCTTGTCTGTACTGCTGTTTATTAAAACAGCTTTTAAAGCTAATACACAAAGTCAATTGGGAATAATTAGTTGTAACCAAAAAAATAAAAAATATTTTCTTTCTGCAAAATATTATTTTACTTTGTTTCCCAATATTGTTAGTTTCCAGCCTGACAAAAGAGACTACAAACAAACAAACCAAAAAAGATGGCAGAAAATTAAATAATCATGAAGCAGACAGACAATAAAATGTAAAAATAAAGCATAGTGCTGGTTTGACGACAGCTTCACGCAACACTTCAGCAGATTTGTCAGCTAACTGAAAGTAAATAAAATTCACGTAACACAGTAACACATTAATCCACTCTGTTGCACCTCCGAAGTGTCATCTTTTTTCCTGACTCTGTATGTGGGAGTACAAACCAGGTAACACACATAATTAAGGTTCTCTGGGTTCAAATTTCATTATAGAAGTAACTCAAAATTTGAGTAGTACACCAGTGCAGCGTTATTTTTTTTCCAATGTCATTATTCAGTGATCATCATCTCTGATTTATATTGTCTTTTTTTAAATGTTTTGTCTTTTTTGGCCTTTTATTGGATAGGTGTAGTGAAAGACAGACAGGAAACGGGGGAGAAGAGTCGGGGGAAAACTTGCAGCAAAGGGCCACTTGCGGGACCCGAACCCGGGACGCCGCGCCGGGGACCAGGCCCCGTACATGGGCCACCCGCCCAACCCGCCGAGCCACACGGGCACCCTTATATTGTCTTTTTTAAACCTTCGACCCAAGTACAGAATCAACAAAAAAAAGATAAAAAAGTAAAAGAAAAGTAAAAGAAAAACTGGTTATCACATGGAAACAACTGTCTTCGATACATATAAAATGCTTCATATTCAGAGGTGACAACGGTGGTCTGACAATATGCTTCTTCATTCTAAAAACATTTTGAACACAGTGTTTGGTTTGGTATTAGACTTCTTGCAGTATATGTGGGATCGCAGGATTTACTGAACAGAACAGCCCATTCATGTCTATGAACAAAATGTAGTGAAGGAGCGGTGCATCAGTTGTTTACTGGCTGTATCATGATAGTAGCATGGGCCTTTAAAATGAGGGCCGGAGGGTTGAACGGTTAATTTAAATATATAGTACAATGTCCAAACTACAGGAACTGCAATCTTTTAATAAAGGTAAAATGTGTCACAATATGCCATTTGAAATGCTGCTCTGTGTTGCTACAGAGATGCAACAGCCTACAAATCAAATTTTCAAGATGGAAGTGAACATTACTTACGTGGTACAGACCGCTGGAAAAATTGCATCATTTAATTATTTTTCCCCAGTGGCAAAAGAAAAAAACTACAATTTCCAGTAAAACTGTGACTCAAATTGCAATCACTATTACTGTGAAAATAATTTCGATACGATTTTTCTTACATATCAGTTAGCCCTACTAAACACAAGCTGTTGCACCTCTAGTGACACCTACAGTTTCTATTCAGCTGCTCGGTAATTAACAACTGCCTTCAAAAGTAATACATTAATTGTTTAAAGTCCAAACCCCCCACACAAACGCTTGGGTAAGATTTATGGATACCTCACTTCAAATACACTCTAACCTTTCAACTTTACACGCATGCAGATTACCAGTAATAGTAAATTAATTGTCCCTTTGCAGACACTGATTCATCCCACTGAATACGTACAACCAAGACAAGAGCAAAAGGTAAACAAGAAAAGTCAACACAGGCACAGCTTGCACACAGACAGAAAGTTACGACACGGGTAAAATGCAAGTGACAGTGGAAATGAGACAGTGTGGAAAAACTGAGTGTATGAGCTGGAAACGGAGCGTAAATCTCTAACTGGAAGCGTGGGAAGGGTTAACATTGTGAACGTTATGTGAACAACCAATTATAAAAGGTCAAACTTGGAACTGTGAGTATATTACGTGTCATAGTTAATCAAACCTCTGTGTCGTCTCCTTCATAGGCCTCGTTGCCATCTCCGCTCCCCTCGTTACTGTCCTCTCCTTCCTCCCCCATTCCCCCATCGTCGTCCTCCTCGTCTTCTTCATCTTCCTCCTCCTCCTCTTCATCGTCCTCTTCTTCCTCTTCATCATAGTCCTACAATAAAAAATGGTCAAATCAGAATGAACAGGAAACAAAGACATTTTTAAGGGAACTTTTTCATCATATTTAATGCCAGTTTAGGACCTTTTAAATGCACAGCACAAACTCTATACCTGCTCTTCTTCATCTTCATCCTCCTCTTCCTGGTCTTCATCACTCTCTGTGTCCGTTACTATGACGATCACTTCGTGCTGCAGCTGGTGAAGGGTGTCACTTTGGCTGAGGGTAACCTCTTGCTCCATCGCAATGGACTGAGAAGCTGAAGCTTCATCTGCTTCCTCCAACACTGGGAACTCCTCTGTCTGCAGGGTGATGAGCAGCAGATACAACATTCATTAATTTCAACTACTTTTGTTAATTACTGATAAAAGGCGTTTCCTATATGTCCTAAATTTATAGCGATATGAGATCACTTTATGGTTAAAGTGCAGCGGGCCAGAATTCTTCAAGTAGGTGACACAATGAGATGTTGACTGTAAAAACTTACAGGATATTTAGGAAAAATATCCTAACTTTGACTGACGAACCTCAAAACAATAGTGTTAATGGGAAAAATGAAGGAAGTAGTGAAACACTGAGGGTTTGTTACAGGTTTACTATTGCAATAAAACTGGCTGATAACCCTACTCTTATTTGCTTGTTTTTATCACAACAGAATATTATTAGAATAAATAATGTAGCATTATGACCTATAAAAGTAAAAACACATTTAACAGCATTCACAAAAGAAACTCATGAGAAGTTATAATTATTTTTGTCCGATTATGCAAACCTGGCTTGCCTCTGCACCATCTTGACCATCTGTTGGCACCACTCCTTCAGCCTCTGCACTGTCCTCAGCGAGCACCTCCTCCTAGGAAGACCACAGGACAATCAGAGCTGGACCAACAATTTTCCTTATAATGAAAAATAACAAAAACGCTTATGCTCCTGCAGATTTTCATGTGGTTTCCCTCCTCCTCACCTCAGGACCCACTCTCTGGATGATGCGCAGCTTCTTTGGTATAGGAGCCCTGGAGGTGTCTTCCTGTGTCGCCGAAGTTTCAGTGACCACAGTGTTGCTCTCCTCTTCTTCACGAGGCCTCTTGGACATCCCAGAGGTTCCTGGTGTTGCTGAAACTGGAGATACAGCATAGCTTATATTATGGAATTTCTTGGAGGCTAAAACAGTTATTTTAAAAATGTACCACACAGGAATTTTGGCTAAATGAAAATATTTTTAATGAATAAGCGGTATGTATGGATCCTACTGGGCAGGTCAAACAGTTATGCGGGTTTAAACCCAGATGTTAAATACAATATTATAACCACTTTATAATATGCACAGTAATTTCTTGACACTGAAGGTATTTTTCTGGATCATTCTTAACCTCTTTAAATAACCCTATACCATGCACATCCTATATTTTCCCAAATTAAAACAGTATTACAAAATTGTATTACTTTTCTGCATCCACCTATAATCATCTCAGCTTTCTCTGTTTCTCACCAGTGCCAAACACAGAGGAGGTGGAGGACGTTGAAGGCCATTCGACCTGCGAGCTAGGTGTCGCCTCAATCACCATAGGCGGTGGCTCCTGATTGGCTGGCTCAGTATGGGTCACACTCTGCTGCTGTGTTGGCTGAACAAATGCTGTGGCCTGTGTCTGGGTCTGCTGCACAGTCAGCATGGGGCTCGCTAATGTTGTCTGGACATTGGGGCTGGAGGAGCGCACAGAGCCACTGGCACTGCCGTACACAGTCACATGCTCCACCGGTGGGCCTTCAGTTGACTGCATGGCTGTTGAAAAGTACAGTGAAAAAAGATTTACCTAATTTAAGTCAAAATTAAAAATATTGTAAATTGTACCATACTTTATTTACTGAACCACCACCACATTTCAGTATACAACATTCGGATATGTTTCAGGGAACAGTCATAACCACATGACAATGTCTTTTTTTAAGCAAAGCTTAGGAGTGATAATCTGTTGGTTAGTTTCCCACTTTGGAAGAAGATTGTCTCTGAAACAATTTCACCTACCTTCCTGGGTCTCCACTTGTGTGGTGGGCATGACAGTAGCGGTGGGAGTTGGGGTGGGTACGGTAGCCGGGGTGATCATCGGTCTGATGCTTGCTCTTGGTGTGGGTTTGTTTCCTGGGTTGACGGGCTGTTTACTGGCTGTAGCAACTACAGGTGTTGGCTTAATGTTGGCAGTTGGAGGTTCCGAGGTGCTGGCACTGACAGAGGTAAGGACAAAGTACGTTTTAAGGATGTATCGAACACTATACTCTCTTCACCCCAGATTCAGACTACAACAGGTACACGTAGGTCTGCTAGCAGAGGGTGGCATTGCCCCTAACATCGAACACAGAAAGTCAAATGGGGCTGTGAATCTTCTAAAGACTGGCTGTGACTTTGCGCTTGTCATTGGCAATAGCAGATTGGACTGCAGCACTGCATGAATGATTATTGCTGAGGTGTACCGAGTAACATGGAATGGTCTGCCGCCTCCTGTCCCAAGCACAGTGGGTGGAGATGGCACAGCATTTCGGGAGAACTGGAATTTACCGACTGTGTTTGGGCACCGCAGATAGAAAGCATATACAAATCAAAGCACCTCCAAAGTCCAGCAGCTACTACTTTAATTTCAACTTGTGTATTTATGAATTAGGAAGGTTTCTATGATCATGATTCTCACTGCACAGCCTTTAACTTGTTTTCCTGATACATGGGTTGTCGGGCTGCACGTGGACGTCCACAGGAACATCGACAGACCCTCGTGGACTTGTGCAGATAAAGTTTACATTACACAGACACTTATGGACATGTGAAAAGCATAAAAAAGGTTGGGAAAAAAAGTGTGGTCACTTAAAATCTTTTATGTACTATGATGACCACTGACTCTGATTTGACGATTAATCTTACTGGCGTTTTTGTTTTAAATCATACCTGCCCCTGTCTGCAGCTGGGGTAGTCTTCAGACTGATCTGCCTTTGTTCTGTGCTCCTCTGCTGCTCTTGTGTCTTTTGTTTGGATTGAGAGACAAAACATAAAAGTTAAGGTAGATTTCATAAATCATGTCATTCGTCATCAAGAGTTATGAGAAAGTTATCAAAATGTACAGACGATTTCATTTTAAACCATAACACTGATGTAATCTCCCACTTTTTTGTTGAAACCAGTCAGCCTTTGCTCAAAGCTAGTTAATGACTGAACAAAAGTGCTGTGGTACTTTTCATGTTGGTTTGGTTTTAGCTTGCTTTTAATGCTTAATCAAGTTATCATGGATACTCATGTCTGCTGGATGAGGGTATAAAAATCAAAATAAAACATTTATGTTACTGCAAACTTGTATAATGAAAACACAAACTTTAAAAATGCCTGGCTTGTGAAAATGATACTGCACACTCACCTTGCTGGGACCTGCTTCAGGTGGTTCATCTCTTTGCTCTTGTCTCTCCTGTTGACCTCGCAGTTCTCTGAGTTCTCTCTCCTGTCGACTCAGACGGCCCTCATACTGAGACTTGAGTGCACTTACTCGCACTTCCAGCTCCTCTCGCTGCTGCTTTAACTGCTCATTTTCCTTCTGCAGTTGGTCTTTGGTGCCTTGATATAAAGTATTTAGGTGTGAGGTTTTCAATAAAACAAATGAGCAATACAACAAGAGTGGTAAAAGACAGAAAAGAAAACATAACTCACAGAAAATCTAAATTTTGGTTGTAATATAAGGACACACTCACCTATGAGCTGGTTGAGCTTCTGCTTAGCATTCACAAGAGTCTTCCTGGTCTTCTCCTCCTTCTCGGCCATCTGCTGCCTCAGTGTGTCCTCCTGAGAAGACTTATCCTGCAGTTCCTGCCTCAGCCTGTTCAGCTCTGCCTGCACCCTGGATGTCTGTTCCTGGGCATTACGCACCTCAGCCTCACGCTCTGTGACAACCTGCAGCAAGTGTGGAGCACTGTCAGAATACTGCCTTTTTGACAACTTTTTTTTTTCAGTAATGAAAGTTGTCAACTATGCAAGTTCGTCACATAGCAAGAAGAGTATCTCACTGCTAGAAGGCAAAGAAGAATATGACCCTGTCTAGTAGAAAAACTCTGTTAAAAGCTTTAGCTGACACTTGTGATGTTTAACCTTGTTGATGTTCTCCAGCTGTCCTTCCAGGTCTTTGGTTTTGCCTTCAGCCTGACTCAGAGAATCTCTGAGGCTCTGCAGCTCCTGAACCGAAGCTTGGCGAGCCTCTTCTTCTTGGGATGGGCCTGCTGTGGCTTCAGCTACCAGCTGGAGAATACGCAGTTTGACAGATCAACCTCAAAAGTGTCTGAAAGTGTCTGTTCATTATCAACTAAAATGCACAAAACAATTATGTAGTTATTTCAAGCTTTAGGAAACAACTACCTTGTCATGTTCCACCTTGAGCTCATCGTACTGGGTCTTGTAGCGCCGTCCAATTTTCTTAACCTGGGTGATAGTTCGCGCCTTCTCCTGGAGTTCCTGGTTCTTGGTCTCCAGCTCCTTCTTCAGTGTATTTCTCTCATCAGTAATCTTACTCGTATTGTCACGCAAGTTCTGTATTTGGTTCTGCAGGGACGTTGTGAAATTACTTGTCCTATTGAGAAGAATGAATTTGGGGACTAAATAGTAGGTCAGAACTGACATGACTGAAGAAAGGTCAACAAATTAACACTCACTATTATGCTCAGTTCAGCAGCTATATAATTCACAATCTCTCACCTGGCCACCTCTGCTTTAAGTCTGTTGTTCTCCTCAGTGAGTTGCTGGATGCGCTTAAGATTTGCCTCTTTCTCAGAATGTAGACGCTTGTACTCTTCTGGATCCGAGTCTTTCTGCTGGCTCACCAAATGCTACGAGAATATGAAACAGCTGAGCTAGTTGTGCAAACAGATCAAACATTAGAAGTACAACTTTTCTTAGAGTGCGGGACTTGAAAATATAAATGAACATAAGGGATCAAGAGACTTTACTGTCATTGTGCAGTACAAAGAAATTTGTAACAACATCGGTTACATTCAGGCCCGTTTTTAAAAAGTTTACACAATAATGATTAAGCCCTTCAGCAGCAGGTTAATTTCTGTTTTTCACAGGTCACCAAAATTTTTAACATGATTTCCATGGCAACATTCCCATATTGGTGCACTAGCAGTGATGCATTTTATGTCAACACGCATGAGTGGCTTGTCAGAGTTGAAAAGGAGAGCAACTGCAGCAACGGAGACGTGGTAGACTGCAGCAAATAAGAGTATGGTGGAAAACATAGGAAGGGTCCAATAAATGTTTCAGATACAAAAAGGGCACTTGATGTTCACAGAAATGATTACAATCTAATCTTTGTGTAATTATTCTTCCTGTCAGATGGGAGAAACCAAAATAGCTTCAACAAAAGAAATGTGGCAGAACATCCTATATTTTTCTGACTATGACAGGCCTCTTCATAGAAGAAGTATTGAATTAAGGTCTATTCTGCACTTACCTGAGTCCGAGCCTTCCAGCGCTTGATTTCATCTTCCAGTATCTTCTTCTCTGCCTGCAGGATGCCGCTCTTCTCACTTAGCTCAGAGTTAGCCTGCTGCAGTGGCATGATGTCTGACTCCAGCTTTTGGACCTGAAACACATGACATAATGTAAATGTAACCACCTACAATAATGCAATCATTAAGTAATGAGAGTGCACAAAACATGAATGTTTTAAGTGGTGAATGCACATAACTTTAACCATACTTTCATTTAATGTTGCAAAACAGAAAATATTTTTAGAGAATAGCATAGTACAGAAATGCACATCATAATTAACTATTAACACACCTTTGCTTGAGTTTGCTGCAGTTCTTGCTCCATCTTGTCCTTCTCCTCTCTCAGCGTTTTGTTGGACTCTACTAGGATGCTCATAGTTTCTGTCTTCTTCATCAGCTCGTCGTGCTGAGCCAGGGTCTTTGCTGTTACCTAAGACAGGTTAGCACTGGGGTTTCAATTTCATGTCGTATAAAGCAGATTTGACGGCTACGGGCGAGGTTACAGTTATTTGTATATTTGTGTCCACTAATTCAATCTTGTCAATCTTTATCTTTATTGGTCATTGCACATTTTCATATACAACGAAATTTCATTTGAGCTGCCCTGCCAATGACAGCTCCGGCTGCTGCGCAGTGCTGCGCGCACCTTTCTTGAAGAAAAAAAGAAAAAGGACATGTTGGGATCTGGGTAGGGATTGCAAAGGGTAAAAGAAAAAAAAATAAAAATTTGTGTTTCAGTAAGCAACATATCTTTGGTCTGACCTTGACCTCCTTGGAGTAAAGTGAGCAAATGCAGAATCATTCTCCATGGCTCAATATAAAGGACAGGTAAAGACATTCTGTAGAAGAGGCTCTGTAGTGGAGCCAACTGTATAGCTGACTTGTGAGCTCCATAAAGCTGCAATGTAGTAATCTAACCTTTTTAACTGCAAAACAAAGGAGCTGACACATATAAAAACCTACCTGCATCCTCTCCCTTGCAGCACTCAAACTGTCCTGCACCTCCTTCAGCTCTCGTTCCAGATGCTCGACCCTCAAACGGTGACGCAAACTCTCCCCCTGGGCAACCTCAAAACGAGACTCTGCAATCTCCTTTTCCCGACGCACAAACCTGCGATAGAGACCAGGAACCAAAGATGCTAGAAATACTAAAAACATGAATGAGCAGTCAAGGGCAGTATAACCAATGAAAATGTTAACAACAGTAACTTACTAGTATCCAATACCATTTTTTGGACTGTTTTTTCAGTTTACTAACATAGATTTGATGGGCTAGACTCCCTTAGCACAAGAAAGCATTGAAGATAAATGTGTTACCTGAGAATCTCAAGGAGTTGGTCTTGAGATTTTCCCTCCTCAGTCAGAGAAACGTTCAGGGAACTGTCACCGGCAGCACGCTGCAAATTGTCAGCCATCTTACTGCTCATCGTCTGGATTTGCTCATGTAGGAGGGAGTTCTGCTTCTGCAACTCCTCATAGCGGCTCTCCATCTTAGACATCTCTTCCTGCAAGATGAGGAAAAAAATCTAACTGTGACAACTCATTTCAGCAAAAAAAAACTAACTACTGAATGAATACAGTAATCCAACAGCCTTGTGATGAAGGGTTTTGTTAGGCTTACAACACTCAGATGTTGGATGAAACTTTCCTGTTATTTTGCAAACTTAACATCAATATATCTAATGTAGTCTGGTCACAGCTGTATATCTATAAAACCTACCTTGAGGATCTTTTCCTGCTCTTCCCAGGAGACCCTGGCTTCCAGCAACTCAGCACTGATCCTCTGAGCTCTCTCCTCTAGCTGGTGTCTGAGCTCACTGGCCTGCAGTGCCTGAGCCTTCGCAGCCTGCAGGGCTTCCACATCTGCTGCATGCAGCATCATCTCCCGCTCATACTTATCTTGAGCTTCAGCAGCCAACTTAGCCTTGAGGGTAGAGAAAGATTTGATATCATCTTCTTGTATTCTATTTCAGCGATTCATTTTCATATCAGCAGTTCATCTTCTTTAATGTTTCACTAAATCTACAATTTAAGCAAAAAAAATGCTCCCAACTGGAGTTTTCTTTTTTTGTTAAAATGCAATATTAAATAGAAGGCACACATTAATAAATAAGGAACAGACTAGAATCAGTGTAAAGTCTTTACAAAGACTTGACCAGTGCAACTGAAGCTTCATGGTCAAATCATCTGTTGCTGGTTATAAAATAGGTGCATTGTTTAGGATCTTTCAGTGCTTGATCCTTCATAGCATCTGGTTGGCAGTTTTACTAGATGCTGAGAGTTGTACAGATGGACGTTTGTAAAAATTTCTTGATGCTTGTAATTTATGCTCCTGATAAAACGGCCAAGTACTTCTCAAATATGGCTGGTTGTAAAGAGGGATATTTTATGAAACTGACAAGTTAGGAGTACAAGGAAATATGGCAGCATTTGGAGAGCATATTTAGCATGAATTTTCTCTGGAGTTATTTTAGAATAGACACCAAATGATTGCTTAACCGAATGCTTAACTGACTTAATGATGATTATTATTGACCCTAACAGGAATACTCTTACCAGAAAGTGATTATTTTTATGTTCTAACATTAAAAATGTACAGTTTTATTATCCAGCTTACCTGCTCCTGGCTGTCCTGTACAGCCTGCTGTTGCTGGGTCTCAGCTACTGCCACTTGCTGGAGCGCTGCCTGATGATCTGATTGGGCACTGCTTAGACTTCTCTTCAGAATATTAATCTAAATAGACACACCAAACCCAAATAACAATACGTATAAATATACATTTATGGTATACATATATTGATTGAAGCACAGTACAGGATTTCATACCTGATCCTCCAGAGAGGAGAGGGCTCTCCTCTTCTGCTCCTCCAAGTCTTGCTTCTCTTTCTCTGCTTCCAGGAGCTTTACTTCCAGCCTGCGGTGCTGCTCCTCAGCCTCCTTCATACGAGTCTCAATAGATGAACGTGCCTGCTCCGTTACCTGGTTATTAGGCATTTAAAATACAAGAAGTTTGTGGAAATGTACCAAAATGTTTTCAAAGCTAAACACTAGAACACACGTATACTCATTTAACATCTTTAAAACTTTACTACTTGAGTGGCAATACAAGCAAGATATATAAAAGAAATTATTTTTGGTTACTTGTAACATCATGTGTAATATTAAATGACAAAAAAAATCCTTTTAGTCTAAGAAAGACTGTGTTTCTACACATAATATTAGGTATTCCGTGATGAATGTGTGTTTGGTATTAATAAATCACCAAAAACTATCGAGGTGTCACATATAAGTCTGCTAGCAGATAGTCACATCGTCCCTAACATCCAACTCAGAAAAACACATTGGGCTCCTGTGAATTCTTCAAAACACTGTGCATTTGCGCTTTTTACAGGATATTGCTGATGTGTGCTGAAGTGAAAAAGTAAGTAGTTAGTGAAAACAAAGAGGCAATGGAGTACCCCCTGTCTCCTTTTGGCCCCTAACTGACTATGTATCATCTGATATCACATCTATATCATTTGTATTTTTATATAAAGTTAAAATGTTTAAGAACTAAAACTTAACTGACAAAAAATAATCTTGCAATTTGCTTACCAACAAACCTTCTCCCTTTCTTTCTATCTGATCAACACCGTGGGCTTATAAATGTAATGGTAAAACATCTGTCTCCAGTACAAACTTTCAGCAATTTTACCCATTTACATCTTTTTTGTGGTTGCACTGAATTGTTGTATGAGAAGAGGAACACTTCACAGTTTGTGGTTTGTGCCATGATTGTGTCCCCAACCTGTTTCTCTTTGTCCAGGGACTCCTCCAGGCTCTGAGCCATGGCTCTGTACTGCTCCATGCTGGAGGTGGCTGCCCTGAGGCTCTCCGCCAGCTCCTCTGCCCTGGTTTCAGCCAGCTGCAGGCGGCCTTGTAGGTCCTCCCTGTCTTGATCTGAACTCTGCAAGCCTTTAAGTGAGAGATGGAGATGACAGTCAGTAAATGATTTTAGGAGGCAAGGATGCATTATGGAGTAATAAAAATACCATTGCATTGTTACAAGTCTGTGCTTAAAACCCACAAACTTTTGAAAGAGCATGGTTTAGACATTTTACTGGCTTCTTTTACTGGATCTCGTATAAACAGGAACTAGTGAGACTATAGCATCCATACAAAAGTAGGTTAAGACTAAAACTAGGTCAGTCCCGAACACTGGACAGTTGTAAACTGTAAACAATTTACTTGAGTCTTATTATTTTCCCAAATATACAAACTAATATTTTAATGCACATTTTAATGCACAACAATTACGCTGAAAATAATCTTAAAAGAAACTACAAAATATTCAACGCCTACCTCTGATGATAGGTGTGGATGGGGAGCTCAGATTGTGACGTGCTTCAAAGCTGCCTTGCTGTCCCCTGAGGCTGTTGAGCTCCAACTCGGCAGCATTCAGCAGCTCCTTGGTTTTCTGTTGTAAAGTCACCTGTGTCTCAAACTGCCTCTTTGTATCCATTAATTGGACCTGTGCATGAGAAATGAGTTACATTAAGAAATACAGTATCTGTAAATTCCTTTCTGTCCTTTAGACCTCATCAACTTTTGGCCTTAAAAAAAGTGTCTGCAGTCAGGCTCTTAAGATATGACCTACAGTTTTGATGCTTTTGGGTAAAATCCTTTATCTTAAATCAATGCAGGAAAAGGGGTTTATTTGATGCTTACTTCCTGGTTTCTGCTGAGCAGGTGGCGCTGTTCCACTTCATGTTCAAGCCTCTTCTGGAGCTGTGAGATTTCTCGTTCCTGCTTCTCAAGCTGGCTGTTGAGACGCTGACGTGTATCAGTCTCTGAACGCTCAAGAGTGGCCTAGAAGAACAGAGCAGTTACCATTTTGAGGTTTGTTCACGTGTATGTGTGAGAGAGTCAGACAATAAGTAAAAAATCACTTTTAGATTACCTGAATAGCCTGAAGGTTGGTCAGCAGCAGGTTCTGGCTCTGTTGTTGACTCAGGATTGTCTCTTTCTCTTGATTCAGCCTGGACTCTACTAGCTTAAGCATATCTCTTTCCTTACGCAGGTTCTCAGCACGGCCCTAAAATGCACAATAAGGTAAGTCTATGGTATCTGTTTCAGCATTTCTCCAAGCAGTGACACATTTCAAATCAAACACAACTGTAATTTACTTTGAGACTGATAACGACACTAATTCAGGTGGCCCCTATACCCTCTCACTTCATCACCAAGTCTAACTCATGGCTGTGTGTCTCTTAGATTCTCTGAAGGAGTGGGGTACAAACACATTGGCAAGCTTTGGGAAGCTCCTGCCTTTCTCTGATTGAGACAGGATCTTTCAATCAGCATTGTAGCTATTTATACGGCTTTTAGATTGATATATTCAGTTGACTTCATGTGTTTAAAGAATGAATAATAAAACATTCCATAATGTTCCAACTTGTCTTTGTTGCTATCATCTTTCTTGTTCATTATTATTACCGTAATTATAACAACAATAAAAATAAACTTTATTTAGGCACTTTTTAAAAAGTAGAAAGTCTTGTACAGGGAAAAAATCTTGTAAAAATAATGAAATCATGAAATAAAATTCAGCCACAAAATTACAGCGGACAAATAAACATTATTTTATCATACGGTGTCTTGTGACTTCTTGTGTTTGCAT
Source organism: Amphiprion ocellaris (assembly GCF_022539595.1). Taxonomy (NCBI): domain Eukaryota; kingdom Metazoa; phylum Chordata; class Actinopteri; family Pomacentridae; genus Amphiprion; species Amphiprion ocellaris. Next base: position 21,522,380 of record NC_072767.1, on the reverse strand, counting down.
TCATTATTTTCACAAATGTTTTTGTATTTCATAAAATATTTTGTCTTTTTTTTTTTTGCTGTGTTAGACATGAGAAAAAACTTACAGGTTATAAATAGTCATTTATTATTATTATTATTATTATTATTATTATTATTATTATTATTATTATTATTATTATTACTATTATTATTACTATTATTATTATTATTATTATTATAAATGTTAATAAAGAACAACAAAGAAGGTAAGAATGAAGTCAAGGGGAATCATTTCAGAACATTATTTCATACTATTCTTTCACACAATGCAAAGCTAATATCTTTGAAATGTTTTCACTAAAGCCATTTAGTTATATTTACTACTGAGGTAGTCCTTGTGAAATAACCACATAGAACCTGTATTTGAAGGTGTTTGGAGTTTTCTATGCCCCAACATAAAGCAGGTGCTGCACTTGCAATGAGTGAGGTTTTTAAGTCTGTATCAATGCAGACTCCATGTTTGCGGACTTTATTACACTCTCACTTAATGCTAGTTGGTTTGGAATGGTACTTAACGTGATGGACCCTTACCAAGAAAGCACAAGCGATGTGCAAGTAAGTAGTGTCCAGGTAGTGAACTTGGTCTCAGTCACACACATGAAAATGGAAACACAAACCTCAGCCATAGTGAGCTTCTCCTTGGCAGCTCTCAGATCCTCATTTAGTGTGTGGCTGGTCTGCTCAAGCTTCTGTGTGGCAGCAGACATCTTCTGCCCTTTCTCTCTTAGAGAGGCAATCTCTTTCCTGTAGCCCTCAACGTTGTCCTGGAGCATCTCATACCTGAAATTGCAGAAGTGGACGTCACTTTTTGAGGCCAGTGAACACATGTAAAACCAATGGCCAAGTGTTGTTTGAATTAAAGTTACATTGGAACAGTAGGTACAATTCATATCTTACAAATCCTACTGTTCCTGTTTTTTCAACCTTACCTCTTGGAGGCAAACTCTAGCTGGGTAGATATCTTGGCATTTTGGGAGCGGAGGTCAGAGAGCTGCTCCTGTAGCTTCTCGTTGTGCTCGGTCATTGCCTTACCACTTTCCATGCGTTCCTTCTTATAGCTGGAGAACACCTCCTGCAACTGCAAATCCAACCACATATTTTCATTTACTTCCACAGCAGAGTTAGTTTTGCTGACAGAGTGTTTTTTATGGGGCACAAATTAAACGTTACCCCTTCCTTTGATCTATTACTAACTCTGTAATCAAACGTTAATCCCTAGTTGTGAGAGTTCAATTAATTGGGCATATATCTGTAGTTCAATAATCTTGACAGAATTTCATTTTCTGCTGACCATTTAATAAATAAGAAACAAGAATCACTGACTTTTCAGAAGTGATGCAGTGTCTAACGAAACAAATAAATATTTACACTGACATTAAAGTTATAATTCTTTGCTTCACAAGCAAAAAATACAAGCTTGCGTACATTGCATCAAAATTGCAAATATCGTTCTATATAATCAAATATGTAAAAGTAATAGACTTCCTAATGTAGGCACACTGCCATCTGGTGGCCAACATAACCCATACCATACCATAACCCAATCTTGTCACATACAAAGGTGAGCCTTCACTCAAATGTTGATCCGCAGGTAGTCTCTCAGTAAGAAAGAGAAATTGGGAGGACTGAAGTCATGAAACTGCTTCATGGGCAACTGTCAAACATCTCACAATTCCAGCCTTGTGGCAGATGCAGCACTCACCTGTCGCAAAGCTGCCTTGGCCTCCAAAACTTCAGCAGACTCTGTAGCCATGGAGACGAGTGCAGTGGGCGTCCCTGTAGTGGGAGTGGCGGCAGGTGAACGTCGGGGGGTAGAGGTCAGAGAGAACTCCTCAGGTGGTGCACCTTAAGGACAAACAATCAGGAGTTTAGACACGCAAGTAGAATAGTAACAACACTATTGTGGCTAAGGATAAAGGACATTTTAAGATCCAACTGAAATCACACTTTAAAATGCTAAATAACCATAATTACATCCATTATTATTACATCAAATCATTAATCTCCCCTCCTTTGTGTTACAAAGAGGTAAAGGTGCATGTTCTGAGCTGTTTTTCTTGCATATCACTTTATCTCTCTCTTGCTTGCAATACCTTGTTGTGGGAAGCTGACTCCTGTTGCCTGAGCCAGTAACACGCGGTACATGTCCCTCTGCCTCACGATGGACTCCGTCATCTTTACCTGCTGGCTGCGCTGTTCCTTCAGAGACTCCAGCTCAGCCTGAGCTTTCTCCAAACTCTGCTCCAGCTCCCCTCGCCTGAGACAGTATATTGCAATTAGCCCCACTGACAGACTGATCTCTTTGGTTACTGACAAATGTGTGCTTATTAATACAAAATGTAGGCTAAAATAGCATTTTGGGTATTTGTTGTTTGCTACTCTTGTTCATCAACATTTTTTGTCACAACTGCGATGATAACATTGTAACATACTTATTGCCAGTGGCCTCGAACTCCTCTTTCTCTTGGGCATCACTGAGCTCTCTCAGTGCTACAAGAAGACGCTGGTTCTGCTTCTGAAGCTCCTCTACACTGCGGAAGGTCACCAAGTGCTGGCTGATCACCTCTGATGTGCTGCTGACATCGGCTGAGCTCACCTCCTCGTCATGAAGCACATGGTTTCCACGAGCTTCTTCTAGCTCAATCAGCAGCACACGCACCTGGCAAGTATGACAAACAATTGGACAGAAAGTAAGAATTTTGATTTTGATGATCGATTGTCTTTAATTCTGAAAAAAAAAAAAAAGCCAATCACAATCCTGGAATAAAAAAAGAGCTTTATCCCACCTGCTGAGCCATGTCTGCCAGCTGGAGTTCACATCTCTGGTTCTCTCTCTCCAGGACTGAGGAGCGTTTGTTGGCCTCATCAGCCTCATTCTGCAGGCGATGAACCTCCTGTAACAAACACACATAATTCAAATGATTTGGCATTGATTACTTTAAATCCAAATGGTAGTGAGTGGTATGGAATGCACTATTTACTAACCATGTTAACTGTTTTCACATCGTTGTATAAAAAGTATTCATTGAATGAATTACAAAATTTCCTCAATGCAACTCAAGCAAATTTCATTAACTGGAAAACCCCATTCCACATACATACTGGTCTGCACTACACACCTTAACAGCCTGCTCCAGCTTGGCAGAAAGACTGGCCACAGACTTCTGCATACGCTCATGCTCATCCCGCTGCCGTTTGAGGATTGGCGCTTTCGCTTCGACTTCCTGCACAATGTCGTCTAGATATTTGTTGACCCGCTTGTTCTCCAGACGCTCCAACTGCAGCTGCTCCTGGCTCTCCACATATGCTGTATACAACTGAAAAAACATGTCGTCTCATGTCAAAATAGGATAAAGCTAAGAGAAAGCAGCTGTGTCATGCTGTTACTTCAACACAACGGCATAAGAAATTAGCACAAGCAAGACATTACAACCATTGTGGAAGCATGTAACACTTTTGCATGTTTTATTTGAGTGCAATATGAGTGTTGAAAAGAAGCTTTACATACCTCAGTCAGCTTCATTCCAGGTTTTATCTTGGAAACAGCGGCTGCTGTTGGTGACATTGTCATTTGCTCCTCTGTCAGGACAGCTGCTGTACCAACAGGGCCTTCGCAGAAACAGAAAGGGGCATATTGTAAATCATGTATTTGAGGAAAATTACAAGGTGTAATCCCATATTAAAAAGACAAAAACTGGACTAGAATCAACGCAACTGACCTCGAAGTTTAGAGCTTGACAGCAGTTTGTTGGCATTGTCCAGCTCTCTCTCAAGGCTCTGAATCCTGTCCTTTAACTCGCCAACAGTCGTGTCTGTGGCACCATTCATTTTTTGACACTTTTCCTCAAGAGCCTTGTTTGCTGTGGAGGAATGGAGAAATTGTTGTGGAATATCAACAACTGGATACTAAGTTAGCAATTAGTCACAAATCTAGAACACTAAGTTAAGCATAGTAAGACACTGTCATTCTCGGGATAAATCAAGTACCAAATAATGGGAATAGCAGTTTATGGTTATAAAGGTCATTCTGTGACAGCTTTGTACCTTCTCCAGCGTCTTTTAGAAGCTTATGCAGCTCCTCCACTGCTTGACTCAGTTCTTCACTTTTTGCATCAGAATCTGCTGCTGCTCCCTACCAGAGCAAACTTATTGGTGAACAAAAATACTCTGCGAGAAGGGACGCAGTTAATCATTTCGGTCACTGTAAACAGAAAGCTTGATAAAACTAAAAGAAAACATTTACATTAACATATGTTGTATCGCACCTCCCATTTGAACTGTTGTTAGAAAAATAATTCTCACAAATTACCTATTTAAATTTTATCCTAAGAAAACTCATCTATATGATTAAGATAAAAGTCACAGAGTATAGTAGTTGCATAATTTGAAGTTGTGAAACAGTGACACTTGAAGCTAGAGCTAATGTTCTTATGACACACAGTAACAGGTGGCTTACTTTCACACATTTACATACCTTGTATAAATTTGAAAGCTTAATGTTGGCATTCAGCTCATTTGTGAACTTCTCCTCCATGGTGGTGTGTTGCTCCTTGGCCTAAAATAAGTAAATATTCAGCCACTCGCCTTAATGAAAACATTTCACCACAAGTGCATCACTACTAAAGTAAACTAATGTTTTTGCTGCAAAATATACATTGCAACAAAGTAACATACTGTGTCTATTTAAGACTACAATAGCTGAAAACACACATACTTCTTTCAGTTTACTGATCATATCCTCATTTTGTTTTTGAAGATGCTCATTTGAAGTCTTCAAACCTGCCACTTGATCTTGGAGTTTGTTCACCTGGCAATCACAGGGATAAAAAACAGCAAAGAGAAAGTTAACATGAGTGTTGACGGAACGTAACTATTAAAGATTTGAACTGCAAAGTCTGCAGTAATCTACATGTCCATGAACCTCAGCAAGTCCCACAAAATGCTTCAAGATCTGACTACAATTTTTGACACAGTTACTGTAAAATGTAAACACAGACAAGAGACTTACCTCATCATCTTTATTCTCCAGAGCGCATTTCAGCTCCAGGATCTCGTTACCCTTTTGCCTGGACAGGGACAGCAGTTCTTCACTTTTGGCCTTAAGCTCCTCATTCAGCCAAGATGTTTGGCCATGTAGCAGCTCTTTCTCTTGTTCCATACGCTTCTCCTTGTACTGGAAAGGCAAACAACCACAACTTCAATCAGTAATTTGCTTATAAGGACAAATGAAAAAGGTAGAATAGATGAATAAATAAATAAAATGAAAACAAATACATGAAAATAGAAGGATAAACTGTTTACAAAGTCATTTCCTCTGCAGGCCAGGCTGGTGTTAACATGTTCAATCAATATGAAAATAGAAAATAACTCACTTTGATGTTGACTTCAGCTGCTTCAAGTTCATCTAATTTCATTTGCAGAGCCATCTTAGAGGTGTTTACTTCCACCAACTTGTCACTGAGTTGCCTCACATCATCTAGTGGAGCAAAGTAATATTAGTACAAACTCTTCACGTCATTTCAAGAGTATGAACTCTCTTAGATAATTTATATCCCCATACCATTTAAATGTTCTACTTCCAAGGATCTCCTGTCCAGTGTTCGCACAAGTTCTCGCTTTTCTGTCTCCAGTTCCTCTTTGCCTTTTGACAGCAAGGTCTAAACAAATGCAGTATTTCAACCACGGTGATTACAAATGAAATGCAACCTATAAGTTATATCTGGCATACTGCTGATATCAATGTAACTGTTAAATTCACCAGTCAATACATTTTTGCAAAATCTCCAATGCATAGAAATAAATGATAACCAAAACTACATCATGCAAACCACCAACAAACTTGTTAGCAAACGTCTACTGTTCTAAAAGGCCAACAAGAGATGGTTTTCATACATGTGTGGAAATTTGTGTTGACAAAGGCATGTTAAAATTAAATTGTGAACAACTGTATCATCACGGCTTGTTAGTAATAAATAAACCCATCTGTAAACACCTATCAGTTACATTAATTTTACAATAGTGTTTCATCTGCTACTCAGCCATCACTAGAGGAAGTTTTTAGGTTTTAATCCTTACAAATTCCATAAAATGTAGCAGCACCAAATCATATTGCCTATAACGGGGTATAAGTAACCCTGCAACTAACAGTTTGATGATCAGCATGGCTGTTTTGCTTGACTTACCTGCTCTGATGACAACCTCTCCTGGGCTGATTCATATTCGCTGTTCTTCACTCGTACACTTTTGAGTTCCTCGCCTAAAGAACAGATTTTTGATGAAAATCATTATCGTGAAAAAATGCAATCCAATGAAACGGCGTCAAATTTAAGTCTGTATATAATACAATAACAAGTAAACTCTTACCGAGCTTGGTAAACTCTTCTTTGAGTTTATGATGTTCTTGAGTCTGGGACAAAAATTCTTCCTGACATTGAGCAAGCTGTTTAACTTTTTCAAAGAACTGTTGCTCTGTAAAGAGAAGGTCAATGAACAAGTTAACATTACTGGTGAAAATCTACTAGCGTTGCTTACTGTTCAGTGTCATCTTATTTACGTCAAAACTCAGAGGTTAGCGCAGGGGTGAGCTAGTGCTAGCATAAGTTAGCTTCACATGGTGGTTACTGATAAGCTGCAGTTTACCCAAACGTTAACGGTAGTACACATCCCCAGAGCAGTTGGTAGACGTTAGGACGGCGTGTGGGTAATATGTTATTCAAAGAAACCGTATATAAACTGACTTTAGCCCGCACGCCAACAGGTTTGCATGGCGAGCAAAGCCAAACATTTTAGCACCGTTAGCTAGCAACATAACAGACAATAACTCACCGCTGTCAACCCGATATTGCTCCTGATGCGCTTTTAATGAGTCTATTTCATATTGCTGGTCTGAAAGAATTCTCTCGAGTTTGTTTTGAAGTGTTTTTGGTAGTTTGGATATCTCCGAACCTTCCAGCTCCTGCAGCAGAAGTGCCGCCATTTTTCCGACAACAATACGGGCACGCGCAGTTGACGATTTGATGTCGATGGCGCTGAAGCATTGTGGGAAATGTATTCCTTTCACGTGAATCTGAGTTTTAGCTTTGTCGAGAAGCGATAGGCTGTTTTTTTTTTAACGCAGACCATGATACAGTCACGTGCAAAAGTACTTCAAAACTAGGGTCAGGGGTTCTTACAAAATGCCTAAGTGCATTTTAGACTGAAACCAATTGCTTTATTAATGCAATTTGTCCTCCTTGTTGACCTCTGCCGTTGACTGGTTAGCTACACGCTTAGCTACGGACGGTCAGCAGATGGCGCCAACACATTTGACAGGTGAGTATCTCAGTGCACATGCAGGCAGTGTCGTATGTGTGTAGGGTCACTAAAAAGGTTAGCAAAGTGTGTGCTCTTGTGAACTCCTGGGAAATTTAGAGATGACAAAGCTACGACCACCTGCCAACCACAGCAGTTATAGTGAAACACATGATTAAATTTTTCCTCATAAGGTCAGTGGCTTTAAAGGAAAAACATCATCCTATAATAGGTTTTGTACAGAGTTAAGACACTATATTTGTTTTGCTATCATTTGTTTATTGCTTGTTAACAAAGTGCATTCCTTACATTTTAAGCTTAATGTGAAAATATCGATGCTCATGATGATATTGGATGCTATGCATGACCAGAAAAACAGTCCTGCTTTTGGTACTATGTCTAGAAATTTGGAGGGCTATAGATACACGCATACAGCATAGGCATGGTTTAACGTTTGAGTTTTAGTAGCAAAATTTTTCACAGATTGCTTTTTTGTGCCTGTTAGAATTTGGACCAATGACCTAAATATTTTAAAAATCTCTGCTCTTGCTTTGCGCAACATCTTAGTAATATTCTCAACGCCAGAGTTTGAAGTGAGGAGCTTGTCTTCATATCCTACAAAGCATCATGCTCTCTGTTATATTGTACACTTAAACAGTATAACATCAGATAAAAATTTGCAAAGAGCATTTTAGTTTTACAAGCTATTAACAGCAGACACCCAATAAGGCTTTTGAAAATTTGCAAGAGGTTCTTGGAGAGTGAATGTGTAAAATTCATCACTAAGGTTTTGTTTTGATTTATGTGTACAGCAACATTATAATTCTTGTAAGATTGACATACCTTTAGTTTCCATTACTGCTCTATACAGGGGCTTTTAGTGCTCCCACAGTTTCGGTTTTAGTTGCTTGTTTACTGCGTCCCTGGTGACATAGGCCTGGAAGGTATTCAGACCCTGTTGGGGCCAGTTTTGACAAATACCTTAGTGGCTTATTGATTCATAGTCAGCATGATGCTTCCACAAGACAAAAGAAAGCATGAACGTGAGAGGTGTTGAGGCAAACTTTTGCCCCAGGCATCAACTATTTTCTTACACAGGGCTGTCATGCCTGGATGCCAAGATGTACAGTAACCTATAGCAACACTACCGAGTAAACCTCTTGATCTGAGTCAGCCGTGTTGGTTGTTGTCGGCACTTGTCATCGGCATGAAACCCATATCTATGCATAACAATCCATGAGTGTTTAAGGTAGCTGAGGAATGAATCACGCTGACATGTGACTTCCTCTCTTAAGTTCTATACAATTCTGAAAAATGTGATTTAAATCCTGAAGACCTTTGGATGTGTAGTTACTTGAACATTTTATCCATTCACTCATCTTGTGTTTGTATCCTTTGTATACTCATTCAACCAAATAGTAACGTGAACCTAGCCTATGAAATACCAGTATGACCAACATACATGTAGACTGTCATTAGGGAGTGCTAGGCGCTTGTTCATTTTCTTTCTGTGGCAATTACAGTTTTGTTACTCACTTTCATTCTTATACGCCTGATCTATGTCTCTCATTCCGTCCCTCCTTCAGTTGTCTTTTAACAGTGTCCTCACTTCACCTTTGTTTTAGTAATAACAATAGTTTTCTGTGTGGGATTGTGTTGATATTGTGGTTGTGTTGTTTTCTACTCATTTGTAAAGTAATTGCTTGTTTTTACAAAATACCCACAAGTTTAATGTCATCAGGCATAAATGAGTCAAACAACAACATTTACATCATCACTTGATCATTGAAATTAATGAGTCACGAGGATCTTAACAATATGTAAACAATGTAGCAAAAAATAGGCTTTCATTTATGGTGACAGCCAGTGAACACATTTAGCAGTTATGTCATCTCACCCACATCCACTGTCCATATTTGGTAAAGTGCGCTTCAAACCGGGTCTGACATCACCTCAGTGTAACTGGTTTTATGTGGGTGAACTAGAGCGTAACAGCTGGGTTTTCCAAGAGTCCAAACATAAAAATCACAAAGGTTCTCCAATTAGCAAAGCAGTATAAACAAAGGGGGAATCAACACGTCAGAATGGGGGTGGGATCAGGTGGTCAGTGCAGGGGTAAACATTGAGGTAAACAGCGGAGCAATGAGTCAAGTGATGCTTTTTGGTGCTGGTCCAAGTGGAAAGTTCACTGCTTTATTAGGGTAATTTGGCTGGGTGAGTCTAGAGCCTTCCCAAATCTGTAACATGCAAAAAGCTGCTCGGGACTTTACCCAGCAAAGTTATCCAGATAGATCAGTAATCCTGTACTGATTGACTCACTTCCTAATGTATTTTAGATATAAAGCCTGATGTCCCGTTATTTTTCAGTTAAACCAGGAAAAAACAAGTGTCAATCATTGGAAAAGAGAGAATTTAACCACCAAACTAAATACACTCAGCTCAAGCCAAAGAAGCAAGAAATCTAGCATTTCAAGGCTAATGCATGCAGTGTTTACAAAAACAGCATTTTACCACATGAAGAACATCTCAATGGTGAGACAGTTTCTTTCGCTGAGCACCAAAAAGGGACTAATGCACCAAAGAATGCAAAAGATCGACTAAAAATTCTGCCAAAATCTGATGCATGAGTGCTGATTAAGACTCAAGCCATTGCACTGGTTAGCTGCTAGTTTTCAAATGGTTTTCAGAATTCTTAAATTCTTTAATTAATTTATAAAGTAGTACATGGAATGTTATATAATCAAGAGCTATATAATCAAAGTTTGACTGCTTAATTGATGGTCAGATACCCATGCTTTGAGTATGTATCTGCCAAATAGAATATTGATTTAAAATATGTCCTCTCACTTGTGATTGGTTTTATTTTTTACATACAAATTCCTCATCTTATATTGAGGAGAATCTGCTCTCAGCTCTTGTGAGGACTCACATTTAGTTCTCACATTGCTTCTTGTTGGACGGATGCTATACATATTGTATAAGGCTGCGATGTATGACTGAAACTTAGAGGACTACTCTGATGTAATAGCTCCTGTAGACTGTGTGAATTTTATGTGCAAATGGTGGCACACATTTACTGAAGAGTAAAACTGGGGTGTTTTGGGTAGCTGACAGCCCTCTTACATTCAGCGCTGTAGTCTAGGTCAACAGAAACAACTGTGGCTGACAAGTTTGGGCACCTTAGCAAAACCTCTCACCTTAGGAAAACCTCCTGTGGGAGGTATCAGAGAGGTTTGATAAACCTTAGACACGCTACTGTGTAAAAATTAGGCATTACCAGCTTGAGGCTACACAAGTCATGCCAGATGTGGTGCTGTAGAATCACAAACACATGTATATCCTCAGAGAAATATGTGTTAGCGTGTCACACTTCAGTAGCTCTTCTGCTAAGAGTAATTAGATCAAGAGCTCCTTTGCAGGCAATATGTGAGAAATTACTGGAACTTACTTCCACAAAGCCACATAAAAGTGAATCCCTTGGAATGTGTTTTCAGGTGCTTTTCCAAAAGTATTTTGTGTTATAGAGACGCCAAATAAAGCTCACATGCTGTGCACGATTCCCTATTTAACAGTGGATTTGAGATTGACTTAAACCTGTTGTTTGTATTTGAACACACAGCTGTAAAAGCACGCTGTCCACACTTGCTATTGAAGTTTCAATCTTAATCCTGCAACCAGAATGGCATGTGTAAGACATACGTATGCATTCAGACAGACTTTAAACAAAACAAGACCGGTCAAGGGAAACAGAAACAGGAGGGTTTTCAGCCTGCTTTTAAACAATGTTACTGTTGGACTGCAAAAGACATTTCAGCAGCTGGGACCGCAAAGCCAAGAGCCGTATCACCAGTTGTGTTTTAAATCTCTGAACAGTTAGAAGGCCTGAATCAGATGACATAAGAGCGGCTTCATATTGAGTGAGAGTGTCAGAGAGGTAATTTGGAGAAATACTGTTTAGTCAAGAAGTAAAACTTACATGTCAGTTCTTAAACTAAACACAAGCCTATGCAGGGGTCTGAGAACAGGTGTCGTGTGATCAGATCTAGTCGTTTTTGTTAGGCCTCTGGTTGTCTGTCCACAGTGTTTGGTCTGTGATGGCATCCAGATTTCTGTCTTGTGTTGTACTTCTCAGTGAAAAAGAGACTAGTACAGATGTATAGCAATACCTCCTGCTGAAGAGGGGCTTAACACCATCTTTATTGTTTTCTGACTTGTCCTCTTTAGGCTGGAGGAAGTTCAAGTGTTTATTTCTTGATGCAAATGAACAATGATTTCACTGGACTAAAATTTCCAGGGGCAGGTGTGGCATTTGTGTCATCAGCATGTAGATGATAGCATATCTTGTTTATCCATTAAGTGGCCAAGAGGCAGCATGTACAGTCTGAAGAGTAGTGGGCCGAATATCAACCCTGAAGGCACATTGCAGATAGTCTAGGCGTTTTTTTTTAGCAGTGAAGTTCCCAAGAATCAAAGAATATAGTCATTCCTTTAGATAAGATGCAAACCAGCTGGAAAGTCCTAACTGCTTATGTCTTTCAGTCAAGATATTATGATCAGTGGCCTAAATATGATAAAACCAAGATAGACACATCACCAATAACTCACAGACCACAATTACTTAAAACAACTGTGTCATCAGTGTTGTTTTCTTGGAAAGCAGATAAAAATGTATCATCATGAACCACTTTTTAAATTATTTTCCAGAGAAATTCTGAAATTGTCTAGATTGGTTATACAATTGCAGATTTAAGAGGAAAAAATCCAGATTAAGGATGCTTTTCACTGGAAGCACTGACAACTATAACCGTCATTAATCATCCCATTAGGACTTGATACAGTACGCCGCCTCTGCCCGCTGCCCAGTTATGCTATAGCTGGAAGGGGAGCCACTCTCCAGATACAGTGTGATATGTTGGGTGTGTGAAGAATGGAAGATGTTTCATAATGTGGGAGTGTTTTGTTGAGTATATATTGATGTAACTCCTGTGGTGTTCAAATACTCAGATCTGTGTGTCTGTGTGTGGGATGGTGTTATTAAATTTTGTTTCATAAATGACTTTGATATCTGATTAAGCACAGTAGACAGTACATTTCTTGACTGGACTGACTGAATGTGTTTTTATGGGGGTGTTACGTGAGGAGAGAGCAGGTAGAACTGCTGAGGGTTTGAACTGCTGCTGTTCAAATCTTCATTAGTGAGAAGGTGAACAGATCAGCAGTGCATTGGGAAAGAACGAATGAGGGAAGATCTTTTCCTAAGAACAAGAATGAAGCACTGTTCTTCTCAATGAATATCCCAGTTGTTACATTTTGAAGTGTAGGTACATGTGGCTTGTAGCTGTCAACAACCTTTTCTATTTCAGTCTTTTTGCTACTTTTGTTGAGTCCTCCAATATTATTTTTTTCTTTCTTCTTATCAGTAAATTATTTTGCTAGAGGATAATACTTATGTTTTCAAAATGTTGTTTCCAAAACGTTGGGACTTTTTGATGAAGCATTACATGCGACTGTCTAATATTATGTTAAGGAGAGGAAATTTGTTGCTATAGTGATTAACATTTTAAGGAGAAATTTAACATTAAAGAGCAAGCAGCCATTCATTTAGCAGCAGCTGTGTTTGCTGCCTGCCAAGTTTATCAAGGTTTAAAAGACAAATCTGAAGTGATTCTATACTGATAATACAAATCTTGCGCATAAATTCTATAAGGATTTATAAGAATGAGTGGTCTAGATTTCTTTTAAAAACCCTGTTTCCTCCAGTAGCAGTGAATGTGCTTGTGTGGTTAAGTGTTTGGCAGGTTCTACAGAAATGAGACAACTTAATTTGCCTATCAAATTGTGGGATAGCATTGCAAGTCTTAAAAGTCTTAACTGGCTTTTATGATGTGGTTTTGGCATGCCTGGAGCTCACTGGAGTCACGGGGAAGTCAAGTCTGTGCTACAAGAAAGATGAGTTTATTTAACATGTGACAACCAGCTTCCACAAACGAGCAGAGAGATATGCACATTTTCTTACCTCGGTGCTTCTGTTTTAAATGCACTATTCTACAATTCTTGCAAAACTGGCATGGCCCTTTATACAAAGAAGCATTCCTAAGGAAAGAGAATTCATACACTGAGATTCAGACAAAGGTTCTGAAAGGAAACTTTCAAACTATATCACCTACATAAAATGCAGTCACTTGAGGATGTTGTAATGAAGTATCATTGTAGGATGAATCTCCTGATAATGGTAGTGTTAGAGTGAAGGCGAATGAGTTGGAGATGCATTTTGCAAGTCTGTCTCAGTCTGTAAGAACCACACACAAGATATTTCAAGAAGATGAAGACATTGACGATTTGGAAAATATGCCAGTTTATTTTATTGCACAGAATCATTTCAGAAGATTGATGCTACTTTCTTCTCTTATGCTCCCAGCATCTCTTAGACTGACGAGTTTAACGCTAAACACAAAAATTTATGTACAAATTAGACTTTCTTGGTCATAGTGATGAGTGTTATCATGGAAACCAACGGAAAAATGAAAATTAAACAATGAAATGCAACAAAAAAATGTACTTAGTCATAAATCAAGAGAAGGTGTTTTATCCTGTTCCAGCATCCAGTTTAAAATATTACTCACATTCTTATCAAATTCAAACATGATGATGATGCTGACATTGTGTTGAGTCAAGGACTTGTTAAATGAGTTTCACATTGAGAAAAAGAAAGCCAAGACTCAGTTTCTTCCTTGCATTTTTGCAAAACTTTCTTTCACTTTCACAATATAAAAGACACAGAAATGACTGAATGAACTCCTTTTTGTTCACATTTTATTGATGAAAATAAACCTCATGAATATTTTTTTCCAGACACAATACTCACTTCCCACCACATTGGCTTAAGAAGCAAGTTAAGTTTTCTATGTTAGAGGACATATTTCCACAAAAATATTTTCACATCAAAAGTACTTTGGCCTCTTAAGTCTAAGAGTTGCTGTTCAGTTAAGCTCTCTAAAGGTTTTTTAAAATTTTGGCTGAATACCACAGAGACATCAGATATACAAGTGTTTAATAATGTAGCACATTTGGGTGTGTCAGTTGTGTCAACGCTGGTTTTTATAAATAACTTGTACTCAGATCGAAGCAAATGCTACAAAATACTACGAATAAACATTTCAATAAGTACATACATCATGTAATATTTACTAACATTTCAAAAGAAACAATGCAATTATAATTACAAGTAGCCAGTATAAAATAAAAGCTGTATCTCCTCATGTTACTGTAACCCAACCCATAAACAGAAGCACCCATATGTGGGACACTCAGGATTCTTCATCAACTGGATGTAAAATTTCTCTTTCAGAGGATGATCCTCAATCACTAGTGAGCTAGTGGAGATGTTATGGTTTTCCTATTTGCTGAAGACCAAAAGGATAACTTGTCTTATTTGATAAATTGTCTTGATTAGATCTCTTTCCAGGACGTGACACAGCTTCTTTTCATCCTCAGCAACCAAACTCTTTGTTTACTCTATATCATTTTCTTCTTCATCATCCATCCCAGGCAGCTCTTTCTCCGGCAGCAGGCCATAGCTGTTGAGGAAGGCCTCAACGTCGGTGGCAAAGAACTCCTCATTTAAATGCTGTGTGCAGGCTAGGAAGTTCCCTAGTAGCTCTCCAGCCTTGTACACCAGCAGCGTAGGCAAAAATTCATCCGAGAAACGCTCGGCAGCACCAGATGCGACAGCGTCAATCCTGCAGAACTTTACGGTGGGGTACTCAGTGGCCAAGCAGTCAAGGCAGTTGTTGAGCTCCTCACAACCTTTGATCCCGATCTTGTAAATGTGGACAACCACCACTGTGGTGTGATGCTCTTTCTCAATGACTTCTAGGAAAGCCTCCCCACTGTCCAGGTCATGCACACCTTCAAACTTGGGCCCAAAGCTGAGCTTGTCATGCATCTCTTGCATACATCGTCTTCTGTACTTCTTAAGACATCCTTCGTCCTCCTCCTTCAGCAGTTCATACTCCTGGACGCTCATCTAAAAATGACATTGAAACAATACTTTCAATATATATTTGCTGTGGTTTTGTAATATTTGCAGTTTCTAATGGTTCTGAAACTTTATGCACAGTGTCTAAAGATTGCAATCAATCTAATCAATGTTTGCTAATAATATAAAGTGAGTCTGCAGTAGGTGGATACTGGGTTGTACCTTGCGGTTTAGGTTTGCTCTGGTGTCATCTCTTGACTTGCTGGGTGACGACATCTGTCTCAACAGCTCTCTCTTTGCAGGAGGCAAGTTTTGCTGGTCCATACTTTCCAACTTAAACCTCCTCCAGTCATTGATGACTCCTTTTGGACCTACGGAAAAAAACAAATAGCTGTTGTATTAAGGAGGATCATGACCAATGTCTATGACTTTTACTAATATGGTTGGGTAGGGATAAAACAGACAAAGACAGGAAACATATTTTGGCAATAAGGATTCAGTCATAGTCCAGCAAGAGTAATTTGGCTGTAGTTTCATACAGCAGCTGTTTTTGTTTTAAGGAACAACTAAACAGTAATACTGGAAATTGAATATAGGATTTCAAGCTTGTTTGTAAAATAATGATTTGCAGCTGCAGTATAAGGCATTGGTGGGTAACGTGTCCTGTTTTAGATTGGGATTATGTTAACCCTCCAGGAAGTGCACTAATTACTCCAGTGTTGCATAAGAAAAAGAAGATTAGAGCATCTTTTAAACTGCCACAGAACTACAAATCTGCACTCTGCTATGCTGTGGCTTCTTTCTATCTGTTTAGACCCGGTTTCTCAGTGTACAGTTTGTTTTGTCCTCATATGAACGCAGCTCTGTTAAATTAATAGCGTAAACAGAAAGATCCACCTGACCCATAAGCACAAATCACAAAGCAGGTACTGTGTGACATTTGAAAGCCTGCTCTCACCTGTGTGGGTCACGGTCTCTTCCATATCGATCAGGTTGTTAGACATTTTTCCAGTTAGCTGCCTGTAAGACAAAAAAAAAAAAAAAGAAGAATCAGACTCAACAATTCATTTACATGACGTGGACATGATCTGCATTCTGACGGCTTTTGATGTTTGAAATAATAATAATTTTACCCGTTTTGAATTGAAAAACTTGTTTGTTGTCACTGACCAATCATACAGTTGTACAGCTACAGATTTGAAATCTTTGCACTGTGACAGAGCTTCTGGATACCAAGCGAGTCCCTTGACATTTAATTAAATTAATGCAGTCTAAGAGGATTAGTGGCCTGCAACAGATCTGTATTGCTCGCTGTTGGCCATGAAGCTACTGTTTGAAGACGGAACAGACTAAAATCATGAAACCATGAAGAAGAAAAAAAGAAAACTCATACAATAAAAACAACAATGTAAGAACTTCAATATATATGTGTCCATACAACACAAGTGATGCATATGTTTATATGTTGAGTGATATATAATGATATACTTTCAGGCTTCATGTTATGATGTGTGATGTTATGTGCTCATAAACTGCAATAGTTGCACCTGTGAAAATGTACAACTAGTCCAGATATAAATTTTTTGTCGCTTTTTGGATATACTTGGCGCTACACGCTGCTTTGCAATGTCTATGGTGTCATTGTCTGTACTGTTAGATGCTATGACGTATAGAGAGCCGATATCCGATTGGATTAATGGCCTATCCCCAGTGTTTCAATTAGCAGAGTCCTATCTCCCTGCTTGCAGTCACGATGCTGGCCTGGTCTGATGATCTTTACGGCCATCTCTCTAACTCCCATTTCACGAGTCTACTGTGATTAGTTCCAGCATGAGCAAATGAAGCCATGTATAAATGCTTCAGTTATGTTTCTGCATCTGTGGAAGCACTGACAAAAATTATTGTAACCAGCTGACTTCAGAGTATACACAAACCCATGACTAGATTCAAGACCAAAAAAAAGAATTATTTGTTCTTATTCTGTGCAGAAGCATTTACTTTAACAAGAAACCAGTTTAACAGAAAGTTGCAAAACCTGTCGTTTGGATACCTAATGATGAGACACAGTACAAATGGAAAATTATCAAAATGAAAAATTAAGATGGTCCTTCCAAATGCATTTGAAAACACATAGGTAAAAAAAAAAATCTTGTGCTACATCGAAGTGAAACTAAACTTCTCTTCAAATCTCTGGACATTTGTACACAAGCTTTAGCTGATTTTGGTCAATTGTTAAGAGAAAGTTTCTTACCTCCCACAGTCACAGTAAAGTCCTCCTTTGCGTCAGTAGCTAACTTTGCACTGGTCTACACTCGATCACTTCACCGAGCTATCTGTTGCTGAATGGTGTGTGTTTTCGTGTGCATGCGTGTGTCTTCTCCAGCCAATGAGCTCGGTCCAATGGAGATTTCAAAAAAAGACCCTACAGACCAAACAGAAATAGAGCAGAGATCCTAAGAGGATTTCACTTCAGGAATTAGAAGCCTCTACTTGATAAAGGCCTGACTGCACACAATGAAGAGAGAGAATGCTAAAAAGAGAGTGAGAGAACTGGACACTTCTTTTTTTTTAAGCTTTGCAAAGTTTATTTTGTCTTCTTTGTTAATCAAGGAATTGAATAATGACTTACTCAGGCAGTCGAAGAGAGCTTTTCCTATTCAAGAGCAGCACAGAAGCGCTACTGTGTCGCATTTAACTGTTAAAAACAGCATCTCAAGAGTTAACTCATGCAAGAGCACCATATCCTAGAGATGAACTTTCAGATAAATTGATAAATTGCCTGCTTCTCCCGGGCATAAAGCTTCACACGTAATGAGCACATGATGCGAGTCTTTCAAAACATAAAACACTGCTAGCTTCGGGTGGGGAATATCTAGTGATGCTTCATCATGTGCTTCTTGACTATTTTCAAGACAAAAAGGGCCACTGTAGTCTTTTCTAGGTTCTTTCTCTTTACAAGTAGCTTTAAAGTCACACTTAGGCATTCTTTTAATGTTTACAAAGATGTAAAAATGTTCTGGTATGTATTAAAAAAAAGACAATAGAAGCATCTGTACATTTACAGATACAGTTAGTAATACAGATAGTTACAATTTTACTATGTTGGTTGTAAATATGTCTGAACTTTTATACTAAGAAATACAAATACTAAGAATATGTAGGGCAATAATATCAAAATGAAGGTTTTGGCCTGGTTTGGCCATTAAACTCCATGAATTTTAATTTATGAGAAGTCAGGTTCAGAGGTCCAAAACAAACTTATATTAAAATGCTGTGTTTCTTGTTATAATGTTATCATAAGATCCTACTTGTCGATCTTGTCTCAGGAATTTATGCTTTAAAGGGGTGAAAGAAGTATTAAGATGTTATACTCTGGAAAAAGAATTAATACGTCAATATTAGCATATTCAATTACAAGTAAAAGTTATGAGGTCAGCATATTACCTAAGTAGATATATACATGAGTATTATGAGTTAAATGTGTTATACTAGTATATGGTTGATTTGATATACAATGTTATTATAATGTAACAAGAACATTTTAATGTGCATTTTGTAAGCTGATAATCAGTTTCTCATATTATTATGGTATATAATTGCAGTGGAGTAAAAAGTTTAACAGTTCCCTCTGAAATGTAGTGGTGCTGAAATATAGAGTAAGTTTAGAAGTACTATATACCTTCCATCACTCCTGCTTCTGTAGTGTAAAGAAAGTAGCTTGTTGTATTCATCAGTCCAAACACTGGCAAAGGTCTCCATGTTTGTTATATAATGGGAACATCTTCCCTGCAAAAAGTGAGTGTCAGCACTTCTTTACACTTTGTTGTGACAGTGTGGTTATTACTACAGAAATTCACAGAGTTTCAAGCAGAACAATCTATATTCATTATCTAATCTTCATTCGGTATATTTCCACACACAGCCGTGTGAAAAGAAACCTCAATCACCCCTAATACTCTGTCTTTCCCCGCATGCCTGACTGTAAGCTTTCCTTTAACTGAGTGCTGAATACGCTGCAGTGCAAATAGAACGAGTAAATGCTCTCCACACCCATGCAATATTTTCTGAGGCAGCTCATGCAACCGTGTTTGACTTCTGTCCTTCGTCTCTGTGTCTCTGCCCTGTATTTATTGGCTTAAAGGATTACTGGACTTTTTTATTCAGGCACACGGGAATGTATGTCAGGTGGGGTTTCATTCTTCTCAGTCACTTGTTAAGAATAGGCTTCTTAAAATGGAATTCAGCCCATTATTTTGCACCTTTTGTTCTAAAAATGTCTGTCAGAAGCAGCTTACGGTCCAATATTAGCCTCATTATCTATCTATCTATCTATCTATCTTTCTATCTATCTATCTATCTATCTATCTATCTATCTATCTATCTATCTATCTATCTATCTATCTATCTATCACAAAAACTATACATTTCTTCTTTATGATTAACTAGTTACTGGTGCACAAATGAATATGGGTGCACTTAGACAAACGCATTTTAGAAAGAAAAACAGACCATCAATTTCTCAATAAAACCTGTTTTTCTTATTCTTCATATAATGCTGACATTTCTGTCAACATTATAATGTGTTCAAAGGAGAGGACTGGTGTGAAGTTGAATCTATTTGGACAAAATTACCTAAACAAAAATCTCACACTCTTTACAGGCCTACACCAGTAACAGATTGTGGGTCAGAGCAATCCTTCCAAGTAGAACAAACACCCCTTAAAACCTTAAAGACTAAAGGAAGTAGGCAGGCATTTCAGGTGCAGAGGAATGTGTGTCAGTGCCCCATGCGGAGTCTCTCTGTTGCATGATCATGGATCACTAGATCACTCCACTTGGCTGGAAAACGGTGCAACTCCAGGTCAGATCTTTGATAGCTCTTTTAAACACTAGAGGTCAGACTTCTGCCCTCATGATTTGACTTTTAAAGCACAAAGACAGGATAATAAAGAGTTTTATTGTACTAAGTCGATGGTCTTGTTCACTAGGACCTTAAAGGATGGACAGTTTAAATACTGGACACTGACTGGCTGATACAGCATAGTTAATTTCAGACTACATACTATTAAAGGATACTATATCAGATGTATATAAAAATGACTTATTAAATATATTTTTTAAAATTTTAGTTTGGCAACAGCTTGCAGACATAAGATTTCCACAAACCACCTGTAGATTTTTTTGGTGTTTTTTTTGTTTTGTGCCTTTTTATGGTTTTGTGTTTGCACTGGATACAGCAGAACTTTTTTTGAATTTTTTTTGCTTTTATTACTTTTCTTTGTCCTTTGTCCTTCTACATTATGTTCAATCATCCTTATTTTGTCCTCCATCATTTTATAAATAATGCTTTACTATATGAACACTTGAATGAAAAGCTTCACTGCTGAACTGCTGAGACCTCTGGATTTCCTCTTTCTTTATGACTCACAATAAACACTATGTCTTTGTTTGGTTTATAAATATACATTTACGTCTACCAGCACATACCCTCCATGCGGGGGCTGGAGAGTACACACAGCCACAAAACACTTAAAAAAAGCATGCAAACAAAATTTCCAATAGCACTTAACATTTAGACTTATACTGACTTGCAGCTGGGACTATGAGTAAAATGTTATTCGAGATGTGGAGGGAATAAATCATAAGTTTGTGTATGCATGCATGCAGCAGTTTTTTTATGAACTATATGCTCTATGATGTCCTTATATATGGAACTTTAAGCATAGAGTTACCTCACTTGAGTCTGTGCTTTCCACACTTCCGTGTTGAGGTTTCTGTACATTATGGTTATCTTAAGAAACGTTGAGTCACAAAAATCAAGATCCAGATGTGGAATGTAAATTACCGGTGCTTAGGTTCCATATATGAGCTGGTGTGTTTTACATGTCATAGATCTTTAGCATCACTCCCACATACTATAAGTAGTAGGAGTCCTTTTTTCTCCCATATTCCTGAGGTGACTCATTCATATGTGCATTCCTTAGATAAGCTGTGAGCAGTTAAAATAGGCATCCGCGTTTCCTGAAGCTATCAATCTTTCACCTAATAATGGTAATGGGCGGACCTCCCAGGTGAGGTGGTCTGCAGTCAGATGCCTGCCATGTAGGACACAATGGCATTTTGTTCTTGACAGACAAGTTTTATCAAGTGCCCATTTCACTGTAAATTAAGAATGCTAATACCAAATGAGCAAACCACTGCCGTTTTTTTTTAGAACAGCAAACTTCTTAAGTAGCGTGTATTTATTATTTCACTAACTCATGACATACATTTTCTATAACTCTGACTAATTTCTTTTGAAAATGAATTGTTCAGTCTTTTCTTCAATCCAACACTTTCTCATAATACATGACAAACTGCCTAATGAGTTATTCTTTTGGTTTGTAAAAACAAAACTAAAATTCTGTACCTTTCCTCTACACAGACTAAGGAAGAGATGTGGTTTTTCTTTTCTGATGTGGTTTAATCATTGTTACGAACAGGAATTGAGTGACTTCCAATATTATGACAGCTGTGGGCTATTACGATGTTATGAGAGGCTGTCTGAAAGTCCAGGGTTGCTTTATTGGATTCCCACAGCCAACACAATTCTGCTGTGACTCAGGAGGTTTCATTTCCAGTTCAGAGAGACAGACATTATGAAGTGGCAGCAAGGGTGAACATCTGCTGTCTCTCGTTGCATCATCAGGCTCCACAGTAAGGATTTTTTGAGTGAATGTTGAGGAAAAAAACACGGTAACAAAAGTGACCGGCCAGTAAGTACCTCTTGTCACTCTGCGCTCTAGAGGCTTGTGTTTTTCCGTCTTTCTGACAGCTCATCAAAGGTCAATCAATACGTGCTTTGCTGTGAAGGGAAAACTTCTGCAAACTTCAAGAGGCCCACTTCGACCTAATTCTTAGCTAACAACCACGCCTACTTCCTGCAGCCAGGCGTACACAGGTGTAAAAATGGGCAGCGCTTCAAGTTCCCTGCCTACGCAAATTCTTTTCTCTAAGTTCCTTGCATTGCACTATTTTGGTCAACTCATTTCTCTTCAAAGTTTTGTAACTACCTCCTTTACTTTCCCTTACTGTGGGCTAAAATCAACAGGTCCTCCAACCCAACTGACCTTATTAGACATTTGCTCCTTTTGTCTGAGCCGATCCATATAAACGTTACTGAAATGTCAAATGCAATCTTTCCAGTTTCAAAGAGAAAGAAGTGTTCCTTTTATATCTGTGTTTAGCCTCGATTATACTTCCTTGGGGATACACGCACTCAAAGCTGCAAACACCAGCTACATTTCTCATTCCTCCTGGTGGATCCCAAAGCATTTCAAGGTCAGATGATATATGGGTCTACCTCGGGGCATCTTCCCAGTTAGACAGGCCTGGAAAACACCCAGAGGGAGTCGCCTAGGAGGAGTTCTAATCAGATGCTTGAACCAACTCCTATCAACTGCTATGGGCTCCCTATGGATGTCCGAGCTCCCCGCTTACCAATAGTGTGCATGCATGTAATACATTTAATACTTTTTCTTTGTGTTGAAGGTGTTGTGGTGGTGTAAGATCAATATAATTACTCAGATTTTTTTTTATTTTTGCGCAGTGTTTGCAAAAAAAACCCCCAAAAAACTTGGTTAGGATTCAAGAGATGATCGTGGTTGTGGTTCTAGTCCAAGTAAATGTAATTACATCAGCAGAGATTTTACATGCACTTTTTCAGACAAATGCTGCCCAGCTCTAAAATGTTCCTCAAACAAATAAAACATAGCTAGAGGTCATAATAGGCAGCTTGCATAAATGACCCAAGAGTTCATTTTAACAGGGAGAACAGTGTCCAAAAAATATATGGATTTTTTCAGGAAAGAGCACCAAAAATGCAAAATAGGAAAAGATCACACATGAATATATGATCCTGAAACACAAACTGAACCATAAATAGTGCAATTGGACTCTGGAGGTTGTTTTGCAGACCTGAAAATATCTGTTGTTGCAGTTTTGAATTTAGTTTTAAAAATGTTATTCAATGTTTAAAACACCACAGATACATTTACTTCAATGGAACTGGAATAATCAGGGAAATCTAAAAACTAGGTAAATCAAAACTCTCTGCAGGGCCAGTTACAACTAGATATAAGAAAATATGTGTGAAACGACCCTTTAAATCTGTCACGTACTGAATGAACTCAAAACCTTCATACCACTGTCATGTTTTCACTGCCTTCACTTACAGTAAAAGTACACTGCATGCCTCAGGCAATGAGTGTATGTTAACTCTTTGAAGCAGACAGTTGGAAAGTGTGATGAAGTGCACATAGGAAACAAACACAAAAAGGTTGTTTTCTGAATGTTGCGCCTGTTACGTGTTTGTCTGCCAGAGTGTCTGCATGTGAATGTTGGAAATGCACGGACACTTGTTTGATCGTATGGAGACAATTAGAAAAAAACCCTGTGATTTGCCAGTGATTCATTGTGGTAAACGATACTCTTTCCTAAATGCTTTCCTGTGTGTGAAATGGCACGAATGTCCCGTGACAGGGTAAAAATAACAAGACCAAAACAGAAATCCCTATTCATAAGAAACTAAAGAAGCAGATTTAGCCCTTTTTTGCATGAAGAAAGGATATTATTTTGATATTTATTATCTGTTACTCCCACTCATGGATACAGTTTGTGCTCAGAAGTGGGATTTTAATCATCCCACTGCACGCTATCATTTATGTTGGTATTTGGCAAAGTATATTTCTAATTAATTTATATTTCAAATTCTCACATTATTTGCACAAACAACAAAGTGCAAGTTATGTGTAAGTTAAGATGTTATTTCATATATTCCCCTTCTGAAGATCTTGTGCAAATGCATTAAAATTTTAGTTTGTACACTGTATTTTTGTTAACAATTATTGTTGTTTAGATTTACTCATGTGAGTCATAAAAGGTATTTGAACACAGGTACAAAGTCGATAAATTCAATCAAAGAGTCAAAATCATTGAGGAAATAGAGTCGAGAGCAGAAAAGAGAGATTAATAAAATCAGCCAAATCTGTTTGGCAATCAGCTTTTCTTACATTCATCGTTTATTGTCTGAATAACAACATCTATTTTTGAAGTTTTGAATTCTTCAGGTTTAAACATTTTATTTTACAGGTAGAGTGTGCAGTTTGCTTCATGAAGGTTGTCTCAGACATCTTCTTATGGACTGTGAAATGCACAACCAACAGTATTCCTTTGATAACAATACATGGCAAGATTCTTCTGACGAGAGACGATGACTACTTGATGGTTAATTGATTAGACAGTCAAGAGAAAACGAAACATCAAAAAGTCATATTGAAATAGCTGTCTGATTTTGCAAATTTTCAAACATAACTGCCAAAGATTTGTGGTCCTTTCTTGATAGTTAAACTAAATATCTGAGTTTCGAAGTAATGAAGACAGATTTTTTTCAGTGTTCTGACAATTTTATGAAATTAACGAAATGCGTAATACAGAAAGTTTGCAGTTTAATTAATAGAGAAGTGAATTAATTATTATGAATCATTAGTAGCCCCTGAAACTATTTAACAGCTCAACTAAAAGGGCAGTTTGTTCCAGATCTGAACTCTGTGCCCTCAGAACATCTATTCATTCTTAATGGTCATTTATGTTTTCTGTGTAGCTGTGGCACTATCACGTCAAATCATTTTTTCAAGAGTGGGTGAGAGATATTTTCAGCTGGTGCAAAACTCATCGTCATATCTTGGCTTGCACACTATACAGTCAGGAGTTAGGCGTCAGTTCACACCCAGTTCTGTCTGTGGTTTTGACATTCCTTTCAGTCATTGATGGTTGTCTTTGATGAATTAATCAAAAGTATTTAGATGATTAATTCATCCATCCAACACTTCAGTTCTTGTCATTATCTCAAATTAATGATCGTCATCATTTCTGACATTGAAAAATGTTAGAAAGTCATATGACAAATGAAGATATAGTATTCAATCTATGGTTAGATATCTAGTAAAGGACCCTTGAACCACATACAAGCATGCGAGTCTATTGTGCAACGGCAAACCCGGTCGTGTACGTAACAGAGGGAGGAAGGGAGTCACCCACCTCCTCTGGCCAACCACTGCTGCTACTGTCACGACTCATTCATACACATCAGTAATCACACAGTTATGCTGGTGTTTTGGTTTCAACCAAGTGGCCCTGCTTCACTGTTTCACGTTCCTAAGGAAAAAGTGACGCACATTTTAAAAGCATCAAGAGTGTTCAGTGCAATCGAAGCCGCCACAGGGAGGAGCTGCAGGAGCACAGAGCAGACAGGAGAAAACTACATTCACAGTCAGTCAGGGAGGAAAATGCAGCAAGTCAGTGAGGTGATGAGCTACAGTAGTCGGTGTTTGACAGGTTTATTTGGGCATCCAGCAAAACTTGTCTAATAAAGTGAAATACTAATGTTCTAAATATCACAGTGTTATATCAAGACACTCATGTTCCTAAGGGGGGAAATGGCAACAGGAAGACATTTATATTAAAACCGTTGGACATTATCTTTCACATCAAGGCTGAACAGTGTTTTACATTACCAAACCAAGATTAAATTTTGAAATAAGAAAATCAGATTTATTTTTAGTTAAACTATCAAACTATTTTACTTTTTAAAAAAATGCAACTTTAAATGTACAATGTGTCATTTTCCCATTTGCATTTTATCTGCTTGAGGCCTTCTGGGCTTTCTTTTCTCTTTTTCTTTGACTTTTTGCTACATTAAATACTATAACAGTGATATGTTTGATAAGGACCTGATAACTATATATATATATATATATATATATATATATATATATATATATATATATATATAAAATGTGCTGGTGAACTAAATCCTGAAATGTAGTGCAATTACATACAATATATTTCCAAATGTTTGTGGGTAAAAGGGGATGGCTGTTAATTATTTTCTGATTCAGCCAAAATATACAATATATTCTATGCTCTCGATTAATCAGCTAAACTATTAAATGAAAAAAAGTAACAGATGAAGGCCTCTTATAGTTTTTGTACAAGCAAATTGCCTATTTTGTTGGACTAATCCTAAAACCAATAATTTCACTGAACATAAAGTCACAAAATCTCATTTTTGTGATGCTAAAACTAGAGAATACCTAATGTCTCTTTTGCTTGAAAGACTACGGTAATGATTAATCACATTATAAAATATTTTCTGATCAATATTCTGTCTTAATAGTTAATGAAATAATCCTGTGCTTTTGCTCTTTTAAACAGCAAACATATATTTGTGCTTCAGTACTGCTGCTGATTCACACCTGTTTTGTCTTTATAGATGAGTTTCATTATGTTTTAAATTTGATTCGATAATAGCGGATAGTAAATACTGAGCTATAAAGAGAGCAAATATCAATGCGTGAATCAATGAGTGAAATATTCAAGTGAAGAGTTTATATAAAATCATTAATAATCGAATATAAAGCATCACAATAGTAAGTGCTGAGTTACAATGAATGAATAAAGATGTGCAAATTCCGCTTTCATAACTCACTGGATTATTAGACATAAGTACTTCCGAGGTTTTGAAATAGAGTAATTACAAATAACAAAGGATGCTCCTTAGCTACAACCTACACTTTCTGTGTGACTCAGTGACGCTGTTACGACAAAAAAAGCACCTCACAGTGGCTTAAACCAACAGCACTGAACTGTTTTACAATGCTTGTGCTGTGTTTTTTGTATTGATTGAACCTTGTTAGTTAGGGAACATCAGACAGACCTTATGCTTTATGTTTTATGGTTTACTGCCATGAAAATATTAGAAACACAACAGGTCACATGTGGATTCACAGCGCCACACACATTGCATTGTCTCTGACCAGAAAGAGAGAACAAAAGAAACTAACTCAAAGTGGCTTTTAACTTAATTAAATCTTAATCTCAAGAGACCAGAGCTTGAGACGGATGTACACACACCTAACGTTAGTAATTTGTTGTTCGAGGGCCTTTTGTAATATCTGGGACAGAAACCAGTTGTCATCTTTCAGGTAGACTTCTTCTCTACACTACTCCTCTTCCGCTCATCCACCTTTACCAGATTACTACTTCTTCTGTCCAAGTGTGTTTACATGTGGTCTCCACGGTGACTCATCCACTGTAAATATTCAACTATCTCTGGGGGTTTCCTATATATGTTTTCTTAAGTGTCCTCTTATCCTCCGCATCATTCCGAACTCCTCCTTCTGAAATCAGTGTAGATGTTTTCTATTTATGCACTCTGCTTAAATGACATTGCTTTAAAGTTACACTCAAAGCAGTATCTGCCATATATTTTACTGTGCTGGTTGTTGTTTAGTGTGAGTGTTGGACACATTTCCTGCAGTGAAAAAATAGACCTTTACTTGTGGTAAGCATCGTGCACAAAAAGACAAAACAAGCAAAAAACTGTGTTTTCTGTTTTCTGTCTGCGTCAAAGAGATCGGTCCTCGTCCAAAATCTATTAAAACCAATTCAATGTATTACACTGTTTAATAAATCTTTAAATATAAAAAAAACCTTCAAAGGGAACTTAGGATACTAAATTAAATCTAAATCAACAGCTTTTTGCAGTCGAGTTCCACTCATATGTGAGCCGCTGTCAGCTAAACTGTGATTCATGCTTACTTCTTTATTAAAGGCGTATCATAAGACCATGAAAAGCACAATTATCAGATACCTCTGAGCTGTACGGGCCAGTTTTGACCGCAAATAGTACTGAAGACAGAATTAGTGGGTGTGGGTTTTTTTAAACATCAGCCAAGAATGTCCCTTCATTTCATGCAATTTTTATGCACCAGTGTATGATTTTGTGCCTCAATATATGGTGAAGATATCTTTATTTAGAATATGTAAAGGAAAACTAAAAATTACAGCACCAGGTAATATTTCAAAATATAATCAAATGTAATGTTGCGAGACTCTCAGGCATTCTGTATTGCTTTCAGATATTTATTTTACCTGTGTAGCAACTTGTATTATCTGATATTATCCCTCTGAAGTCACTACACATAGAGCCACGATTTACACTTTTGTAACCTCCTTAATGTAATAATGAATTTTATTTTGTTTTTATTTTAAAATTCAGCAAGGTTTTTGTTCATATTCAAAACATCTATACTGTAATAGATTACTATATAAATACAGCAGATTTCTCTGCCAGTAGTGTACAGTTTTTCCAAAATAAAGTTCAAATCTGATGCTTTTTGGAGATAAAAATAAAATGACGCTTGCAGCCGGCTACTGTAAAAACTGATGATGTGAATTAAACAAAATGTTTCCACACAACAATTTACCAGACAACAATTAGATTAGCGGCTTGATTTAAGAATGCTATTGAGACAGGTCATTTTTATAAATTTTTTATTGCATTAAGTTAAATTATTTTTAAAATTGAATGTTTGCTGGGTTCTAAGATATATTTAATAGACTACACTTTGTCATAGATTCCTGCCTTTAATGTATTCCATAAAAATAGAAATGGCCTTCTCCTTTATTCTCTGTTCTTCAGGTGTTTTAGTGCAGTATGCATTTTTAACAAAGTTACAAAGTTGGTAGATCTCAGTCTTGGATCATAAAGATTAAATACACATTATTATTTATGTCATATATCTTGAATTAACAGTTTCTACATTTTAAAAAAGAAAAAGTCAATGTGTTTGGAGGCAGCTACAGTTACAGTTAATGTTGGTGACAGCGGCAGCGCTACAAAAGATCATTACTACAATCATATCATTGGAAAATCTAGTCAGTACTGAACATTAAGCCTCATATTCTACTGTAGAGTGCTGTATTCTGTTATACAGTAATTAAAGGTTTAACTCAATGACAATAGTAACACTGTAAAATACTGGAGTCAACAGCTGCCTGTATTTTACTGTATTTAAGAGGAAAATTTGTTATAATGTCAGTATTGATCGAGAAGTTCACTTGCTAATGTATATACTGTATAGAAACTAACAGACTACGCCCTCAGTGACCACAAATCTTTGAATTTCATTGAAAAAAGGGAATTTTTAGGCTTTGTTGTCTTTTGTTTGGAAAAAGAGAGGCCACAGAGAGAGCAGCACGTTAATGGTTTTTGTTATTTGTTGGAATTGCTGGCAAAAACGAAAATACTGAATATTACCAACTCTAAAATTAAACTTAACAAAACGATTGTAGCATCATGTGATTCATATAGTTT
Source organism: Amphiprion ocellaris (assembly GCF_022539595.1). Lineage (NCBI taxonomy): Eukaryota > Metazoa > Chordata > Actinopteri > Pomacentridae > Amphiprion > Amphiprion ocellaris. The sequence goes on along the minus strand of NC_072767.1, from coordinate 21,492,895 downwards.
TATACATTTTACAGATTTAATCTACAATATAAAAGCAAAAATTATCTAACTTAACAATATTCAAATTCTAAACTCTGTTTTTCCAAATTGTCTTTTTGTTTGTCGCAGGTAAGAGGCAGCTCAAACAGGTTTTAATCTGAGGACATAGAAAATAATGGACTTTGTTGACGTCCTCCTACTGTGAGCTACTTTGTATCACAACATGAACACATCTTTCTGTTCAGACTCCAGGCCTCATGAGGAAGTGTGTTTTTGTCACTAATGACACGCTTCAGGCAGAGAGCTCCCTAGTTTGTCACCAGACATGTTGTGACAACACAGTGCAAAGATGACACATGTCATGGAAACTTTTGCGACACCTCTGTGGAAGGGCACAGGTAGGGTCGCTGTGACAGCCAAGATCCGGATTCTGGTGTGTTGCAGCTTGTTAGTGTGACAAAAAAAAAACTAAAACTGCACCTCATGTGCGTCAACAATGTTTCCTAATTATGATTCCAGATTTGTTGTGTAAATCAAAGATCACACTGAAAACATTCAAAATTGACCGCTTTCAGGAAAAAAGAGCTAATTATAACCAGACGAGTCTTTATCATCTGAATTCTAACTTTCCCAAATGGAAATAATAACCTCAAATGTTTATGTTTACTGAAAAAATTAGGAAGGATGTTATTGTGGGTTTGTTTCAGTATTTCCAGTGTGTCATTCTGCAGCTGTGATTGTCAACATCGTGTATTTCAGAAGGTTTTTTTTTTAACTGGCCTGTTGTTATTATTGTGTAGGTTTACATTCCTACTATTATATTGTTCACTTCTCATTTGGAATTACATCATTCTTTTTAAAAAGGAAAAAAATAAACAACAAAAACAAAACACTGAGTGCTACAGTTTGATCATAAGTGATGCTTATATACACTGTAAAAAATATAATATATAATAATATTAAAAGATTTTATTAATGGTTTTTAAACTTTTTCCCTGTTTCATGTAGATTACAGATAATAATGTGTCAAAAAAATGTAACAAAAGTTACAAAAAAAAGTGAAAATAAGCCAAAACTGTAAATAATGTCCACATCAAAAATCTGTATTTTTACAAATATTAATTTGTTTATTATAGTGTTTGAGGGTAAATTTACACTGTTTTTACTGTTCAGCAAACAAACAGAAATGTGTTGTTATCTGAATGGAAAATGATGTATATCAAGGACTGACTAAATTGTAAAACATTTGTTTGATATTTTACAGATTGTCCCTGTTGTGGTAAATTATCAATAATATTTATTAAAATTAGCAATATTAATCATTATTAATAATTTACCTGTTGAGTGTAAAAACCAAAGAGGCCAAAACTAAACATAATGTCCATGTCAAAAATCTGTATTTTTGCCAATAGTAATATATTATTTTACAATGTGTAACCATAAAAATGTAACTATTTTACTGTATTTAAATCTGCTTAAAAAATTACAAATAGTTACCATTATTATTATTATTATTATTATTATTATTATTATTATTATTATTATTGTTATTGTTATTATTATTATAATACTATTTTACTTTTTCAACAGCATTCCACCTTTAAAAAAATGTAAAATTCTGCCCTTGCTACCAACTTTTAATGATTTTTTTTAATACTGTGTAGCACTTTGAATGCAGGACTTTTACTTTTACCTGCTTATAGTGTGATTTTGCCACTTAAAGGACTCCAGTTCATCTCCAAACACTGCGTCATTTAAAATAAATAGAAACATCTGATATAATTTTTTGTCAAGGATGAGTCAGAGATATAATCTTGACAGTTTGAATTTATCTGGTTCTACATGTCAAGTGTTATACTAACAGAATCAGTGACTCGTAGATAGATGAGGGACACCCTGGAAAACAGAGATAAGTACACAATGTCAGCCTGAAGATTCCCACACAATTCTTAGAAAATTAACCCCTTACGGTTTTTTTGTTTTGTTTTAATTTGCACCTGAAAGAACATCCTCAAATTTAGTCAGAGGCTTTGGTGAAACTATGAGGTCAAACTAAACAGCCTCAGGTTCTGTGGATGAAGCACTTGGGGGAATTTTGAAATGCTGTAAGTCTCCTTACAATCATAACCAGCAAGACTGATATTTTAAAAAAAAATTAAATTCCTCTACCTTGATGCTTTTGCATCCAAATCACAAAATAACAACCACTCAGCATGTACTGCGAATAGAGTTGCACTTTAATTTTTCAAAGTAAATTATCAGGACAAACATATTCACTGCCTGAACATTCTTTTTTAATAATTTTTTTTGGCCTTTTTTCAGCTTTATTTTCATAGGTATAGTGAGAGAGAGACAGGAAACAGGGGAGAAGAGATGGGTGAAGACATGCAGCAAAGGGCCACGAGCAGGAATCGAACGCAGGCCGCTGCGTTGGGGACTAGCCCCTGTACATGGGTCGCCCGCTTAATGCGTTGAGCTATACGGGCGCCATGCCTGAACATTCTTGAGAGGAAATGTTTGAGTTTTCTTTTTAGTGAAGGTGGTGCAACATTTACCGGAGTTAAAGGGCGGTGGTCAGGCTTTCGGTTAAATGTTAATAAAACATGTTGTGTCTCGTGCTTGAAGTCACTGCTGTCTTCAACCAAACCATTTCTTTCCTCACCTGCTATAAAAGAATTAACAAGAGCATTTACCTGTGCTGTAGTTGACTTGGGATATTTTACCGATATGTCATTATGCTTTTTGATTGAAAAAGATAAAAATGACTGGCCTGATGACGCCATTCTCCTTGGGAGAGTGGTATCATCAAGGTATTATCTTATCGGGAACATAAACAACCTTTTTGTGCCAGTAAGTAGTAATGATAGACGTAATAGATAGACGTAGGAATAAAGACTGGGTCATAATCTGCATTAAGACATTTGGCTGATTTTCTCTTCTTGGGAACATAAACATGGCTAAACAGAATATTATTCAGCCTTCATCATCATCTGCAGTTGAAAGGTTTCCCTTCTAATTCCTTTTTCCTCCTGATGGTAAATCCTGATAAGACTCACTCTCAGTCAAATACAAGAAGTATGAACTGTAATGCAGGTGACTGACTAAAACATTCCTCTCACGTAAACGTACCGCTGCGAGATTCAACTCATGGCTCAAATGGCAAATGATACCTATAATTATGTCTCGACACGCCTAAATACTGCAGAAACGCATTTTCCTTCCACTAGTATTTAAAGTCTGCCTGTTTAAAAGCTTGCTTCCTCTTCAGAGCATGTCTGAGAGAGTTTGAAGGGTTAGTCATTTAAATATGAACGTGAAGATAAAGACTACTGAGTGACCATGCATCTAACAAACACACATTCATCAGCTGACATCAAAGTTATGTGCTGATTCTGGACACTAATTAAGCACTGCTTTGCTGAATGTGCATCCAATGAAGTTCTGGGTGTTCTGCAACTATCCTGCCAAATCCTGGATCCCTGTGGAGTCTGGTTGATGGAGCTTTCCAACAAAGACAAACACATCATTTCATTTAGACGTCCAGTGTGAGATTAAAGTGAAATATGGTGTAAACAGTTGAAGTAGAATAGCATTGAAGTTTACAGGCCAGGAAAACAGCAACTAAATTGTTAGCAATGTTCACATGGCCATGTTGTTAATTTTTAGTCATTGTGGCGTGATGATATAGTCTGTAGTGTTACTATTTTTATCATTTATGCTTCACTTGCTCAGATGCCTTCACCTGTGTAAGCAGCCAGTTGGCACACATTTTAATAAACCAGGAAACTAGTCATGTGTTTGTTGATTGTTAAAAGCAAAATATGGTATGTGAATACTTAACCTTACTTAATAAATACTTAAAGTACAGAGCAAATAGAGTTGACAGATATGCAAGATGTGTCACCAACTTAGAGTTCCAAGACACCCAATTACTAACATGGGAAAGAGACAAGATCAAATAATTGTCATGTTACAAGTGTACCATGCCCTTAGTCACTAGAGAAATGTCTGAGGAAAAGACTGAGCAACACTGATACCAAAACATGAGTGTTACCACAGGTATTTGTCCCCTTTCATGAATGACAACATGTGGCACAACAAGCAATGACTCTTTACAAAGTCACATCATCAGGATGTGTGTTCCATGTGGGCACAAAGTGCAAATGCAAATAATAGAAAAAAAATAAATTTTGACACGTTTGAAGGTTATTGCTACTTAGTGTGATCTCCACCAAAGTCAAGGATACACAACTGTATAGATGTGTGTGAGTGTGTGTCTGTGTGTGTGTGTGTGTGTGTGTGTGTGTGTGTGTGTGTGTGTGTGTGTGCGTGTGTGTCTGTGTGTGTGTGTGTGTGTGTGTGTGTGTATGTGTGTGTGTGATTTCTAAGATTAATAAGTATCTAATGCTGATGATACCTTGATTTCTATAGCACCTAAAAAACAGAATTACAAAGTGTACAATAAAAGAAGTGTAAATTTAAACAGTTAATGAAAACAAATTCAACCACCTAAATTACTATATATATATATATATATATATATATATATATATATATATATATAGAGAGAGAGAGAGAGAGAGAGAGAGAGACTAAAATACATATAAAGGCTGAGATCCTGCAGCATGATTGTTCATGGAGATTAATGTGACTAATTTAGAACTGTGACTGTGTAAAAAAAAATATATATCTGAAAACCAAATAAATGCAAGGATAAGCTTGCTCATAGGGGATCTAGAAAATCCTAGATCGTCATTGTCAGTGACAATTCCTGAATTTAAATTGTAACAGATAATGTTATTGCCAGATTTTATTAGCTTAATATCTGATAACATTATCTCGAACAATTGAGGCTTAATGTTGTGTTTTACACATAAAACTTTAGTCATGCAAAGTGATCTCTGCATTTGCTTTCTCTTTTCAGTCATTTTTTCTTTCAGCATCCAAAGGCTGGAGAGATAATCTGGCTCTCTCTAGAAGTTACAATGTGCTCATCACCATCTAAAGTTCACTAAATCAAATGCTGAAGGTGCTGATAGGAGTGTTTCTTTTCAAGTCAGACATGCTGCTTCAAGTTTTCAGTTCGTATCCGAAGCACGGCTGACTGTCTCCTGTCTCACCTGTAAATGGATCAAAGTCAACATATTTATGACAGGGAATGTCAAGGGTTTTTTTTGTCAAAAATTTGTGTATTCTCCATAAATCCACCAAAACGTTCAACTATTGCAAGACTGAGGTTTGAAATTTTGTATCTGTATTATTTCCCTGCTGCAAATAAAAATAAAGAGAAGGAAGTAAAAGCTGAGATGTTGAGAAGGAAATCTTTTTTTTCTGTTTGAAGCTAATGTTTTACACACCTGTGTTGACAAAATCTGTCAAACTCTTTGGAATAGTTAAAGTTTGACGAAACATAAATACAGAAATATGTCAGAACTGGAATTCTCTATTTAAGGTACAAGTCGTAATTGAAATGCTAACAAAGTGGCCCCCTACAATCGAAAACCAAACAGAGCTGACTGGAACCAACTGTTGCTTCTTTATTATGTGAAGGGTGTTTTAAAGTAACAGTTTGAGAATTATTTGCTGATCTTTATTTGCTTTCTTACTGCGAGTTGCATGAGTTGATCAGCAGCACTGATGTCTGTCCGATAAAAGGGAACTACACACTCTTAAATTCTGATAATGTCCCCCCCCATCAGCATATTCACAAAATGCAGTGAAGCAGTGACTGTACGATGTGTGGTCTTGCTGTATAGTAGGTGAGGTGAAGGTGACACTGAAATTTGTATCTACCAACATTAATATTGTTTTTAGCTCCACATTCCCCTTCTGTGCTTTTTACCTCTACCATGGTGCAGCAAGGAAACAGTTTCTGTGGGAACAAGAAGAGAAAATACTTTAAAGTGTGACTTGGATTGCTGAAGGCTCGTATGACCTTCACAATGGACACAGACACAGTACAGTGTCTTTAGGAAGGGATCCCTCTGAGGCAAATATTAATTTGAGGAACACGTACAGTAACCAAAAACCTTTTTTCGTGTACATATTGGCAAACCAGTATTGTTCTAACGTGGATTAAACAAGATGCAAATCTATCGTTTAACTGCCAGAAAATCAAGATTAGGCTTGTAAGTAAAGCACTTGTAATTCTGGAGATTCAGGTTTCAGAGAGTGATTCTTATCAGCTTACGTTCAGATGCAGAAACGGAGCCTAATGAACAAAGATCATCTCTAACACCTCTGGCAGGTGATGTCATCCATGTGTCTGCTTCTTTAGGCCCTCACGTGGCTGTCTATAACATACAACAGTGACGTGTGTGTATGTCTGACGGATGAGTAAGTGAGAGCTGCTAGTGAGTATGTGTTGATGATATAATGTGACTGCACATTCGTACGATGGCTGACAGCTGTTTTAATATTGTTGTTTTCTCATCCTGTGACATAGTGTTGTGGATGGAGAGGAATCATTTCAACCTGTGTAGCCTTAAAAGGATGTGCAGGTACTTTCTATCAAGGGACGCTCCTGTAATGCACACATCAGATGCGGGTTGATCGGAAATGGAGGCAATCAGGTGCCAGGAATTCCTTCTAACAGAAAGTCACGGGGACATGCTGAGCATGAGGGTCGGATCTTGGCAAGAGTAAAGGCAACAGAGGCAGATTATTTCTGTGTTTCTGTATTTGTTCCAATCTAGATTTTAGTCCAGACTTATTGTTTCATTCAATTCTTTCCTTGTTTCATTTTTGTCTCTTTCCCCTTTATTTCCCCTTTTCTTTCTTTTGTTTTATCTTTTTAGCACAAAAACCTTATCATCTGTGTGAATAGACACCTTATCTTCAACTGTATTTAGAGTCTAACATGCCAGTAAAGCCATAGTGAGTGATCCAAAAGCAAACAAAATCCAGTGGGTGGACACACACAGATCAATCAAGATGAATCATCAGGGCTTCTCTTCCTCTTACTTGCACAATGTTTCATTGTGTTTGCAAATTCCTTAGTATCTCTTGCCCTTCCCTTCTTTTCAGTTTACATAGTAGGGCATCACCTCAGTTGCACTTTTAACATCCTGAATTATCTTCCTGCCCGTTATAGGAATTTTTTAATCATCAGGTAAACAATCTAAGAAGTAATCAGCCAAACCCAATAAATCAAAAATAAACTTATTGTTAGTGTATTTTAATAGGAATCTCACCTAATTGACATCTTAAATGCTTCCGACTTTGTCTTACGACAGTCACTATTGCCTAAACTGTTGTGTGCTCATGAAGGTATGAAAGAAATGTTATTTGTGTGTGTGTCAAGTGTCAGGTGAAACTATGATCATATAGTAAGAATGACATCACTGGCACTGACAAATGAAGGTCTTCCCTGTGGCAATCACGTAGCTTCAACAGCAGCTAAACACTTGTCGTCATGGTAGAGCACATCATCAGACATCAGGACCAAACCTAAAAAACAGACTCCCACTGGGATATGGGTGGATACAGGTTAGACAAAGTTGCAGGCGAAGGCTACAATTATCCTTTTTCTGAATTGCCAAAGCACAAATATTGAAACTCTGTTGTAGTTCTCAGCTCACTAAGAGCAATCACTACATTATTTTATACTCTGCAGCAAGAAACTTTCTTTTTTTTGCCATATAGCATCTCTCACTCAGAATATATAACAATATTAATCTGTAGCTAACGTGATATCAATTATTCATTTCCAAGTCACTTTTTCAACAAACACTAAACAGTTTCTGGTTCCAGATAATCCGTTGTGAAGATTGATTACATCGCTCTGTCTTAAAGTTGTCAACTCAATATCTTTGGGGTTTGACTTTTATTTTAGAAGAAATGCTTTTTAACTATTTCTTATTGGGTGCTGGGACAGTGATGAGTATTTTTCAGAAGTATCAGGCATTTTTGAATTTCATTTTATGAAAATATTGCCATGGGACACTGAAACTAAGTTTGTGTGTGTGTGTGTGTGTGTGTGTGTGTGTGTGTGTGTGTGTGTGTGTGTGTGTGTGTATGCATTTTATGGAAATTTACGTGCAGCATCAAGTTCAAAAACCTTCACAGGCATGATAATTATATTTATTTTTAGCAATTTTCGTACAAATTAATTTGAAACAGAGTTTGAATTTCAACTGAGGAAACCATGCATTTGGTTTTCGGTGTTTCAGTGCCAGTGCTTCACGTGCGGATGCGACTGGCACCAGCTCCCAGTTGACCCCAGTTACTGCAACCTGGTCACTGTCACGTAACTCTGGTTTCGTTCGCAGTCTCCACGCCGGGTCTGGTTCCAAAGAGGTTCAGAATCGGTCAGAAGGAAAACACACACTGAACCCTCCTGATCTTGTCCCGCACCAGGGCCCACGACATGCCCACGCTCATTTCACCCACACAAAGCAAGATGTGTTCCCCTGCTCAGTCTCAGAGATCAGGACCTGAGCATGCCGCACACTGTGCACAATGGAATAATAATACTCACCCCTAGGGCAACTGACCGTGGGGAAAACAAGCAATGTGCACACACAATTAGGTCATTTTCATGCCACAATAGGCCAAGTCCCTTCTGACGGTGAACGGTACGCATCCTTTGAAGAGCAGGACAAAGATTATGCGATAGAGGAAGGAACTGTTCATGAGGTTCAGTTGAGATGACATCTGATGCACATGACTTAATTAATGCAGTTTGCTCGCTTGTGTATGTAGTATTGTGTTTAAAACTCTAACGGTTCAGTGTGAGGGGAGAGAGTAAATGTGCTCTCTGTATCAATTGTGAGAAATGTGTGAATGGATGGGAAAATTTAGCATGTCATTGTCTGTGTTTAGAAGGGATGATGCCCAGCGGCCTGACTCACCACTCTGTGCTGCCGGTCACGTCAACATTCCTTCCGCCATATTTATTTTGGAATGGCTACCCTAGAAAGAAAGAAAAGAAAAACATTCCCCATGTTCGACTGCCAGTCTATACAGCTGAGGCAGGGTTTCCTGTACGCTTTTGGACTCAATGCTAATCCTCACACCTCATATACAGTAAAACTGCCCTATTATCCCTCCACATCTTTTCCCGGCAAGTGTAGCCTCTGCCAGCTACTGGAAAGTTTTAGGGATATGCACAATACCACACAATCATTTCCCCATTTCCTCTTTGATACACGTCATATAGCGTGTGTTGTTAGTAATACAAAAACATCAGAGTTATATCAAAACAGAAGCAGAACACAGAAACTGTTGCTTGGAATAGATTGGTGTTGCCCAAACAACACCCTACTTTACGTCAAGAACATTGACCGGTGCTGTTTTTTGTGACCAGCATATATACAGTACCTTCAAAGGGACGATTTAGGTTTTTGGTGAGAATTTCCTTATCTGTATTCATCTCACCACTGCTTTTCCATAAAACAGGAAATCGTGCCATGTTACCTCAAAGCATGCAAACCTCCTCCAGCTTGACAAGCGTCTACATGTTTTATCTTATGTGTCAAAGAGGGAAAGCTCCGGAGCCGCACAAAATTGGCTCGTGTTTGTGTGTCGTTAGAGGATGGTAAGAAGGAAGGGAATGCATGATAAGAAAGAGTTATTTTGAAGCTGAAGCTCACTTTTATCATCATTTTATATTAATTGATTTTGTTCCTGATATAATTCATCCATTGGCAATTTGTTCTTCTGTGCAACATTGTCTGTTATTCACTTGCATTTCCATAACTGTAGATAACAACATGCTTATACAGACAGTAAATGAGCAACGGTAAAGTTTGAACGTTCAGTCTTGACCTTGAGAAGAGTAGCAGACAAAACATTCTTAACTCTAGGTCCAATCACGGTCCTTTTTCTGAGCTTCACCTTATCTGAAGGTCTTATCAGATGCAGTCTGATAATTGGACAGAGACATTAAATCGATAAACTTCATTCATTCTATTTGAATGAAGAGATTCAGGCAGTGACTCAGCACTTGATAATCTGGCAACTCTTATGCATTTGTCCAGATTCATGTGATTAGATGAACTCTATGTATTTAAAAAACAAAAATATTACTTAATAATATTAAAACTGCTGACAGAACGTGAATACCATTGGCTGTTTCATTACAATGGCACCTGTCAAAGGGTGGAATATATGGGGAAGCAAGGTGATGTGGTCGGAGCACACAGCAGGTGTTGCTGGGTGTTTCCAGCATCCAGTGGTTAGTACTACCTACCAAAAATGGTCCAAGGAAGGACAGCTGGTGAACCAGGGACAGGGTCATGGTCTTCTAAGCCTTGTTAATGTGACTGGGAAGCAAAGGCTGGTCAGCATGGTCTGAATTCCTGAGAACCTTAATGCTGCAATGACAGAATGGTGTCAGAACACACAGTGCATCACAGTTTGCTGCGTATGAGGCTATGTGGCCGCAGACCAGCCAGACTGCACACGCTGACCTCTGTCCATCGCTGAAACCACTTACAATGAACACATTAGCATCAGAACAGGACCATGGACCAATAGAAGACAGTGGGCTGATCTGATGAATTCTTTTACGTCATGTGGGTGGCTGGGTGCATGCACATCGCTTATCTGGGGAAGAGGTGGCACCAGGATGCTCTATGGGAAGAAGACAAGCTGGCAGAGGTAGTGTGATGCTTTTTCTGGTTCTGCTGGGAAAACTTTGGTCCTAGCATTCATGTAAATGTTACTTTGATATGCACCACCTATCTAAATATTGCTGCAGGCCACATTCATGCCTTCACAGCAGCAGTATTCCTTGATGGCAGTGATTTCATTCAACCCCGAAAATGCACCCTGATACACATGCAAAAATCATTTGGGAATGATTTGGGGAGTATGACAAAGAGTTCAAGGCACTGACTTGGCCTCAAGACTCCCCACATCTAATTCTGGTCGAGTGTCTGTGAGATGATGAGAGTCACATCCATGGAGGCCCCAACTTGTAACTTGGTGCTAATGTCTTGGCACCTGACACCACAGGACACCTTCAGACATCTGTGGAGTCCAGGCCTTATAGGGTCTTTAATATTGTTGCTAATCAGTGTAGACTGGATTTGTAATTTTCTACAGAATATGAAAACGGCCCTGCTTTAGGAATTTATTAGATATAAAGACTGTTTTCTGTTTTTAAGATAATAATGACGATTTGTGGTAGTTAATTATGATTCACGAGTCATTATCTTGAACTAAATTTTATATGATTTTTAAATGTATTTCAAGATAAAGAGATGTGTGACTATTTTCTTTCAGTCAGTTGAGGCTGTGAAGAAAGGCGTTGTAGACATCATAACTTTATGAGAGAATACAATGACTAATTCACCTTTCACTTAAACTGTGAATGTTGTTCATCTGACTTGAGGCAACTTGGTCAGCATTCATATAACAAAACATTCTATTGTCCTACAAATTCTTACTATGCAATTCCAGAAAGTAAACTGGGAAAGACAGAGATGTGAAACTGATTCTTGTAGTGATGTTGCATATTTACGAAACTGTAACCGGATCTTACAGTGTGTCAATGAAAGCAAAAGATTGTATCTTAAAAAGTCTGCCTTTGTTACTTGAAAGACTATTTTTGGTGTTTCTTTTTGTTGCCACACCCCGACTGCAGTTAGACACAATTTTTAATAAATAAAAAGAAAGATAATTTTCAAGAGTACAGTCATTTCAGTAGTGACTCTATCTGAACTGATGTGTGTGCTTTGCACTTCGATTACATTTTTTGTTCAGGAAGGAAAAGGCTATTGGATCCTGGAGTAAAATCCAGTCAGAGAGTTTATACAAAAACACAATCGACGTCAGAGATGTGTGCGTTTTCTTGACAAAATTTATTGATGTCAAATTTGCAAGTCAAAAGGCACTGAGAGCATAACTGGCAACACCTTTGCTAGTGCCCGCTCATACAATCGAGTGACACCATTTCTATGTATTTCTAAACAACAGTGCAGCTTATACAAAGTTATTCTCATTTTAAATTGCCGTAACCAACATACAGAATAAAGTAGGAAAGAATCAGTAAGACAATAATAATTAGGAAGGCACTTTATGGTAAATCAGATCTAGACAGTCAAGATTAGTCATTAGGTTCTCTATGAGTGTTATTACTATACTGTATATCGCTGTCTGCAAAACTGCAGATCAGTGCTGTGTCACACAACTACATGAGCACAAAAGAACAGGCAGCATTTACTTTGAGGAGAAATAAGGAGTGTAATGTACGCGACTATGTAAGTGTAAACTAACCTTCAAGTATCAAGTTGCAGTGACTGAGGTTGTTACTGTAACAATAACTTACAATACAAAGATTTTTTCAATAAATAAAGACAGTTTTTTTCTTGATAACCAACTTGTACAAAACAACATATAAAAAGAATCATTCTTGCAATTTCTCATGATAATCTATAAATAGAAAAGGTAATAAATAAAAAAATAAATAAATAAATAAATACATATAAATCCTAACAAACACCACTTAAAATTAGAGCTCAGTAGTCCTTTCTTTCAAAATGACTGTGGGGTTGATGTCACTGCCGCCAGAGTGTGAGGTGCTCGAGTTGATGATCATGGAGCCGGTCTCTTTAACGTCAGGCACATGAAAGGACGCTACGGGACAGGGCCCGCGCACGTTATTGCAGACAAGCTTCTGCAGGGAGGCAGTGTTGATGATGTTGAAGCCCACGCTGCCTCCGAAGGTGCTGGGCTTCCAGTACTCTGGAGAGCAGATGGTGTTTCCCATTAAGCCCTTGAGGGAGAAAGGGGCCCCCATCTCCACCATCGTCTCCCCAAATATGGCGTTGGGCCTGGGTTTCTCCACCAGCAAGCCCGGGTAGAGCTCCACAGCATCGACGTGGCCATACAGCTCCTCCAGCACTGCGGCCATTTCTTTTTCACCTGAATAAAACAAGTCAAGGAACAGTTTGAGTCAGTGACTCAGTCTGGCTTCTCTCATTTGCTCAGCAGCTGCAAAGCTTGCAGCTAGTCTAAATATGTACCTCTGTGCTTCGACTGATTCAGATCCAGCATTTTAAATAAAACTTATCTCCTCTTGCCTTTGCTACTTCCTCCTTCTCATCTTCTCACAGGTATAAACAGCTAACATTTTTCTTTACTCGTACTTCACATTTAGTTTTTAAATCAAGATTAAATCCTCTTCTCTTGAGGAATCTAAAGCTTCCCCTCTGAAGCAGGAGGTCTCTCCTCGCTGTTTATGCTTTGCTCTCTGTGATGACAATCTGCTTACACTATCTTAAGATGAAATGAACATCTGGTTCTTAGAGTCACGGAAATAAATACCTAACCTCTAAAACGGCTAGGGACTAACACTGAGTAAGAGAAATTTCCTTAATGATGAGAAAACCATTTCATGAGCTGTATTCTGTAGCATCTGTACATGTTTTTAAAAGCTCAGTTTAGAGGAATTTCTGCAATCAGTTCATGACGATGCAGCAGCAACGGTGATAATAACATCCTCTCTAATGCTCTGATACCATCCTTTCCTCCTAGAAATGTTAGATTTTTAAAATGATGTTGATTGTTTCTTACCTGTCAGGTCTTCAAAAGAGCTGTATGGCTTCATGGAGAATCGCTTCCTGTAGGCGTTGAGAGACTGGTAACGCATTTGCCTGCTGCCCTCTATGGATTTAATGGCCACATACATGACAGCTCCTGGGACATTTCGACCACCAGCCACCTAAAAAAGTATATAAAATGTAAGTTAAAGCCACTTTAAAGCAACACAGATGTAAACAATTTCAGTAAAACTGCTGCTACAAGAGTGCTAAGAGTTCTCACCCGTCCTGCAATCTGCTTGCTAAATGACTCCACCAGGTTGCTGATGCCATGCTCAGTCACTACAGAGGTGTTGAAGACAAACTGTTTGTAGCTGTAATCTGTCTCCTCAATGTGGAAACTGTCAGGCATCAGTGGGTGCCAGTGGTACAGGGTGTTAAACTCAGATGCGATGCGGTTCTGGTACTGGAAGCGCTGGTTGAAGAGCAATTCGGGGTCAAACTTGAGCTTGAAGTGATAGCCACTCAGGTGCTGCACGTAGTCCTCAATCACAATCTTGATGGTCTCACCTACAGGGCAAATTATTAAACATTTTATATAATGCAGACATTGAAAATGTGCTTTGCTTATTTCTTCTTTATTTGCACATCTGTGGGTTTGGTTAACAGATCATCTTTCAGTAAATTCTGTTCCTGAAATGCTACACTCTGTGAGCAACAGGGATGTTGGTAAATGATTCCCAGAATATAAAGTATCACTTCCTCTATGCAAAACTCCCACTTTATTTCCATCCTATTGTTGCTTTACTTTATCAGCTAGATTACTGAAAGTCTTTTTCAAAATTCCTTGCTGATCTGAGAATTTCTTAAGCTTACCAATCAGGATGAGCCTTGTGGTCTGGAAGAGTCTTTCGTCGTCCCAGTCAGGGTGAACCTCCTTTAGCACGTCACACACCCGGTTGTGTTCACGGAGCCAGATGGTGGCGTACATCATCAGACCAGGGACCAGGCCGAATGCCTCGTGGCCGACAGCGAAGCGGTGAGAGTCTGGCACATGAGGAGGGTAGTGCATGTCGACACCGACGTCCTTTACTGTTGGTGGGTATATTTCTCCATCCCGGATCTGCAGAGTTACGCAAAAGAGGAAGCGACTGTGAGACACATAAGTGGTCTGAAGCATCTGACTGTCTGAACTGTAGCTGCCTTTGAACATACCTGATATTTAAGTTTGCCGTCCTTGAAGAGCCTGAGCTTGTGCTGCTTCTCCAGGTTGTCTCCATAAATGTGGTTGAGGTCCACCTTAAAAGAATAAACCAAAGCATTAAAACTTATTTCACATTTAGACAATTTTCTTCTTATTTTTCCTGAGATCTGCTATACTCACCCCGTGACCTTTAGCCTTGGTGAAAGCAGGTCCTCTCTTCATATCAGATTTGAAGAATTGATGGGTGAAGTGTTGTGCGAAGAATGCAAACATAAGGCTGGTGCCCTGCGGGTCTGGAATAAACTGTCTCCTCATTAGGAGCTTCTCAGCCAAAACTTTAACATCAGGCAGCTCCTTTTTACCTGGAAACAAGAATATTACAATAAGCATACAATAAAAAAAGAAGCCACTCTGATAGCAGGAAAAATTACAGCTCTTTATGCCTAATGTGCAAAAAGTAGTTTTTAAGTGTCTAGTTTAGGCTTGCTGGGGCAGGTTTTGCTGTGTGCCCTCAGCATATTTTCACTTCATCCAAGGGAAAATATCAATTTGATGTGTGCATCAACTGTGATGTAATGAGAGCAAGATGTCCCTGCTCTCATTACAGTAGTATTTAAGAATCTGAGAAAACTGGTTCTCCTGAGGCAGAGAGAGTGTTCTTACCTACTACTCCCATTGGGGTTGGGCAATCCTCCGGCACTGGGGGGAGGGTGCGGGTATAGTAGGAAAGGTTGGAGTACGCTTCCCAGCTTTTGTAACCATAATCCACATTAAACGTTGGAGGGCTATCAATCAGGTGGGATCGGGCTGGAGAGAGGAGAAAACCACATTAGTCACAACGCTACACCCGGTTCTCTACAAGGTGGTTTACAAATTATTTAATGTGCTATCGGGAAGCTTCCAGTCAATCTTTTCATTTTGCCTTCAGCTAGAGACACTCACATGTCAGCACATATCTCATGATGGCATCCCTTAGAAATGAGATGTTGTTGATGATGTTCCAGAAGCCCTTGAAGTGAGTGAGAAGGTAGTGAACGGTGTTGGGTGATGGTTTCAGGTACACTTTGATCCAGGTGAAAAACTCAGCTGTAAAAGCGGTAAAAGGAGAGGAAAAGTAAATTAACTGAACAAGTCATTACAACAAATACATCCTAATTTCAGATTCACTTCCTATGTGCTGTTCAGACTTACGTGTTGTGCAGTTTTGTCCGTAATAGCCTGTGCGTGTGCAGTCACACTCATAATTATCTGACCCTAGGGCTGTGCAAACACCCCTGTTCTGGCATGGCTCTGAGCAACATGGGTTGCCTGGAACAGATAATGTTAGACATTCATTAAGACTTCAAGACAAATGTATTAGAAAAGTCTCACAATTTCATTAGATACTCAAAACCCCAACTTTACTGTTTTAAGGACACACATTTTTAGAATATCATCATGATTATAATTGCTGTAGCATCTTCTAACAGAAAAAAAAACACTTTATCAAAACATAAATGTTACTTAATTTCGTCAGCTCAGATTCATAGTTTCTGGCTAAATGGTGAAAGGTTCATTTGAGTTTCCTCATCTTACCACTTTCGCAGAGAAGAAAGCCCAGTGCCAACAGAAAAACCGCAAATGTGAGTCTGTTCATACTCCAAAGACTTCGTCAGAGCCTAGTTTCTTTTTCTTCTCTCCTCCAAAGTACCTTCCCTCTGAGGGTGAAAGTTTGAATGTCCAAACCTGCTCGACGCTCCGCTTTTTATCCTGCGTGTTGACGTCACCCGACCACGCCACTTCATGAATCACGCAGAAGTGAATGCCAATACCTAAGAGAGAATTACTGAGGGAATATTGTTTCTTTCATAACCCCAAATCTGTATTTAATCCGACTGTAGATTTTTTTGCACCAATGTGGTCATTTTTACGCTTTTTCTCTTTTACGATGGAATTCAGTTACTGTTGAAATGAATTTATCACAAACTTATGAAAAGTTGCAACTTTCGTATATAAAGCTGCACTTATACACATGCACTTATTAATATTTTAAAAATTCAATTACCATCCCCTGAGTGTCTATAAAATCTATTTCCACATGAGGAGAAGAAGAAATCTGTAGTGTTCATAACTTATCATGAGGCAAAAGCAAAGAAACATTAAATATACAAATGCATCATATGTATTATCTCCATAAAGAGACTTGGTCGTGTATTTGTGCAAGAGATGAAGTAATGAAATTATTATGATTATACATATTAACACTATATGAATCCAGTATGGATTTCCTTTGACAGTTCGGTCTCTTTATATTGTCTAAATGAATAAATACTTAGAAATCCTTCTAGAGAAGAATCGGTTGCAATACTCAGGTTCCCTGAGGGTCTTCTACTGAATTCGTGACTGGGTTGTAATTTAGAAACAGCCTGGTTCAAAACGGAATTTCAAATTAAACCGCAGGGTCACCACTGTGTCATAATCATAAAAAAATGTTTATCCTGACAACACACTCAGTCTTTACGCGCCCTCATGCGGACGTCGTTGCGCACTGATGCGCAATTGGAGACGTGTGCGCCAGTAATCAGCTACAGCTTCCTCCTCTGAGTCAAAACCTGACTCTTGTTCGGAATTTTCCGCAACTTTTTTCCCATTCAGCAAGTTTTTTCCTTCTTTATTTTCACTTCTTGTCATTTTTGTTGTCTACGTGTAGCGTCTACTTCTTAACTGAGAGCGTAAAGCACGAGCCTCCTGACTGCCGGGTGTGCGTATTGTCCTGTATCAGCCGAGAAGCACCTCCTCCGTGGCTACTCGTGCAGTGCTGGAGCGATATACTCGATGGACATGACAAGTTGTACAGGGTTTGTGAGTTGATATCGTGCTCCAGTGAAGGTACGTTGGCATTTCCTTTCTTTTCTACATACATTGGTGTGTTTTGGCAAATGAAAGTGAGCAGAAACATAAAGAGGAGGTCAGTGCCAAGAGCTGCTACTAGTGGTGGTTTAGCTCACATTTTACGCAATTCAGGGGATAAGGAAACTGCAGAGTCGCTGTTAGTAATGCACACAGATCAACACAGTTTGTGAATGTCATTATTGAGCTCTACATAAGACAGATCAGTGTAAACATATACAACTAGTTACTATACTATATCATATGTTGATATGCTGTATATCATGTTTTATGTTTGGATCTATGCAAATTATTAGCTTTCACTGTATTGTCTCTCATTATATGACACAATAACATCATCAATCATTGCTTGCTGCACACTTATAACATCATCAGGCCTTGTCTGCTCTGGCCTTAATCTGCCCAGCTAGCATGAATCAGGCAAAACCTGTTAACGGTGCATAATGACAAGTCTAGTATGAAGCCTATAATCCAGATAAGAGTTACACTGCAATGACTATTCACTATAATATGTCTTTTGGGAAATGCACAGTGATTCACAGAAGTAATTCATGACCTTTACCTTTCATGTCTCAGGTGGGAATATACATATAGGTCTACTGTGTGCCTTTAAAAGCTACGCTCAGTCGCTTTGCATTATGACTGGCGGCTGAGTGCCTCTTTCACATTTTGTGCCCTCGTATAAAAATGCAGTGCTGTGAAGTGTCTGGTTTATATTGGCTCGCTCGCCAGGCCGCAGGCACTCATTGTATGCTGCAGAACAAGGGGCAGAGTGAGCTGGCACTTTCAAAAGTTGGACCACTGATGCAAAGTACGTGACCACTGCTGTGAACACACAGACACTCTACGTGCTCTCAGTCCCCTCAGTAATGATACGCTTTGGTGAACAGATGAGAAAAGGCTCAATGACCTTGATATGCTATCACCAGCACACACACACACACACACACACACACACACACACACACACACACACACACACACACACACACACACACACACACGTACACACTCACATGCACACACATCCCATCTGCAAATTTCTTATCAACGTATGGGAAAGCATTGTTACAAAAACATCATCGCACCACCTCTTCTATGAATGCAAACCAAACTTTACATTTTTGTCAGCATCAAAGATACACTTCCTTTTACTGGCATCTTCTCTCACTCGCTTTGCATATACATGTGGTGGTAAACACATGCACGCACACACACACACACACACACACACACACATTTTCTATTGCCTCAGTCCTCCTATCTTGACTTGATAGCTCAGCACACTTCCCCTTGCTCCCTCTAAGACTAAGTTCTTGAAGATGTGACAGCTGTGCTCATGAGTAGATCCTGTGCTTTCTAATGCTGTTGACTGACAGTTACACAGTTAAGTACATTTACTGGAAACGTTAGGAAAATGGCACATTAAAAAAACATTCGAAGAGTGCTGTTTTTAATGTAGTAGTTGTTGATCTGCTCAAGCCGAAATCCTCTATTTGCACTGATGCTCATCTTCTTTGTTTCATCTTTCAGGCTCTAAATGCTTCAGTTTGTGACTGAGATGTTCTGTTGATTTAAAGGTCAAATCTTGACAAAAGCTTTCCTGAGAAATTCACTCCTGTCAACACAATGGCTTCCAATATAATCGTGAGTATTGACACAGGTATTATTTCCTTCATGTAAAGCAGATTCAAGCTGAAACAGAAGTTGAGAGTTTCACGAAACAAATCATTCCACAGAAGATTTTTGCTTACCGTTTTTTCAATGTCGTCACAGTAGACCGAATTTCACTCTTATTGCTCCGAAGCAAAAACCTTTTGTGTAACTACTACAGTGATCATTTCAGCATCAAGGCCACATTCATTATCATTGCAATGGTTCACTGGGTACACAGCAATGTAACACTATTTTACATCTGTTAAGTCAAACAGATTTTCAGATTCTCACTTTAAGCCAAATAGTCTTTGCTAAATAACTCTAGAGGGTGTGGAGCAGGCCATCTCAATGAAGCAGTCTTTTAAGGACACTTGTCTCCCTTAGGAGAGGTCACACCTTAAAGCAGAACTGAGCATTAAGAGAGCAAAAGCAATTCAAAACAACTTCTGTTCTTCATCCATCATGTGGGATCAGAGATGCATATCTATAAAGGACAAAGAGAACTTTGTATTTGTAAGTTTTCAACATTAGAGAGTGGATTTGAACAAAGTAAGCTGTGGCATGTTTAATAAAGCTCTCTTGTAATGTATCCTGCCATTTACAGTGTCGTTTTACTGATACACCAAGTACCAGTAACATCCTGATACTGGTTTTCACTGGTACTTACATGTAGGTACAGAGGAAGACAATAAGTCTGTATGAAAAAAAGTTTGGCAATTAAGAGGAAAAGAAATACAATCATACTCATACAAGCTGGTTACCTACAGTACTGGGAAACAAAACATGATTTAATTTGCCACTTTATGCATTTTGAACTGACTGCAGTATACACGATTTACCTGATAGTGAAGCAACTTTCCCCATTATTTCCCCATGAGAATTTCTCAGCAAAATCTGGTGTCGGTCTGATAAGAACTGTTATAAAAGTATTCTGCTCTCAAGATGAATGCACAATGTGAGCACAAGTGGGAAGTGAACTCTGAACTTTCTGTGATCTGGATTTGTAATCTTTGTTTTCATCGTGGTTAAAGCGATTTTCCCACGAGGCAGTGAAGTCAAACTGCACTGAATGAATGTTGTATTGCAGGTGGAGCAGCAGTTTTCTCACAAATTCACTGTGACGGTTGTTCGAGCTGAGAGCGTCACCAAAGGAGCCCTGGGTGACCTGTGTGAGTCTCAAAGCTCTCGTTTTGCCCCGTAATCATCAAACATTAAAACATATTTTTGCTGCACATTCTCTTGGAAAAAAAGTCTGAAGACGTAGTTTTTAAACAGAGAGTGATTTCTTGTTGGTTGAATTATTGATGGGAGAGGAAAAAGAATGGTTCAGGGAATAATTTGACTATAACACTGTTGAATGTGTGTGTGCAGTGGATACTCCAGATCCATACGTGGAGCTGTTCATCCCGACCGCCCCAGAGAGCAGAAAGAGGACCAAGCATATAGACAACGACATCAACCCAAAATGGAACGAGACCTTTGATTTTATATTAGACCCCAACCAGCAGAACGTCCTGGAGGTCAGAGACACATTTTGTTGTTTAGTGCCGTCCAGTATCGGATGAGCAGCCAGGATGTAGTGGAGCAGACACCCACATAAACACAGCATTTTTAGCCAGATATGAGATATGATGTCATCAATACAAACTAGCATCAGAGTGACTCATGTTGGGATAGTTGAGGGTCATGTAAGGAAAACTAAATAAATCAGGGCTTTTCTGATAGTTGCATTTACACTGATTATTGTTTAACTTCTTGACAATGCTTAGCTGGTTAGAAGACAAGTTGTCCAGATGAACCTAAACACTGCCAGAGTTACTGATGTGTTGATCTTGTATTTAACCGTAAACCACCATTGTTTATTTCATCAGTTAACATTAATGGATGCCAATTATGTGATGGATGAGACACTTGGGACGGCGTCCTTTGACATCACCAAGCTCAGAGTGGGTCAGAAAAAGACGGAGGTTTTCCCCATTGGCAAAGTAAGATAGTTCATCTTGTTGACCCTTTCAGACTCAACATTAAGAAAAAGTATTTTTAAATTATTTTTTTCACCTTATCGATTCTGCTTGTCTAATTTGTGTTTGCCAACCACAATCCAGGGCTGCACAATAACCATATATGCAATTGTTTTGGCAGGCAACCAAAGTGCACTTAGAGATGTCGCTGGAAATCTGGTATGTAGTATCTTCACAATCAAACCTGAGTTGTTCTATTTAGTTTCACAGCAGCATTTGCTAGCGCTATTTAATGTTTAGTACAAAAACCCACGTGTGAAAATGCAGCACCGGTTATATCTCACTTACATCCTGTGTACAGAACCGTGACTGGTACAAGAATACACAGAAAATCCACAGAGACCAGCGCGGAAACTAAATTTAGAATCAGCATGAGTCAGTAACAGCAGAATACTAGTGTAAGCTAAATATACAGTTGAAGTGCATCATAAGTCCCATGCCATCATTGCATCAGTGTTAGTAGGAGGGTTTGGAAATGCCAAACATATTTGAAGCACTTGTCACTATGATAGTAGTAAAGGCCAAGAGATCATGAATGTTTGTCTGTGAATGTGTTTCACACCAGCCTACCTCAAAATAGATCTTATCTGACCCAAAGATCAGTTTCATCATCATGGGTGGTGTAGTCCAGAATAGTAGATCACATCCTCTATCTGCCTCTCAGCAAAAAATTAAGGCTCGAAAAGCATAAGTTGTTGCTCAGCTTTCTACTATCAGAATCCAGTAAACCTTACTCATATCATTTATATCTGCAGCACAAAGCTGGACCTGCGGTTCAGCCTGGCCCTGTGCGACAAGGAGAAGCAGTTCAGACAAACCCGCAGAGAACGAGTAATGCTCGGCATTAAGCAGCTGCTGGACATGGAAAAGCCTCGTTTCCTCCCCAGCTCTCCAGAGGAGGTGGGCACAGAGCAACAAAGTCTATATTTAAACATATATTTGACCTGACAACTGTTTGACAGTAGTTTAATCTAAAATTTAAAGTTGTTTTTTAAATCTATGAGATAATAACTTCATTTATGCAAATGTGTAGTTTCACCAACCTGTTGCACTTACCTACATACATAATGCGATAAAAAAGTGTGAACAGATTCATGCAGCAGCCATTAGCTTGTAACAGATCAACACAAAGCCTGGAAACAGTCTATCATCCCTAATACTAACTGATTAACATTTTATTTTATGCTAGTTTATTCTGTTTGTACAGGTTAAATAAAGATATAAACCAGTTTCTTTTATTTTTAGGGACAGCTGGGATGGTCATTTCTCTCTGTTATATAATGCATACATGGGAATGATATCAATCTTCTGCTCTTGGCAAGAAAATGAATAATTGTAACCATATAACAGAGCCAGGATAATGAAGTAAGACTGTGAGCTAATACAGGCTGTCAGCATGATCCACAGCTGTACTTGTATTTTTCATTATGACAGTGAACTTACAGTGCACTCACTGCTGCCCTGCTTCCTCAGTGTTCCCCTGAAACAACATCTGTCATTTACAGAAAACGTCAGTATCCCACCACTACCACACAGCATTGACCTGTATGTTCTGAAGTGACTTTCCAAGAGGAAATTACTGTAATATTGTCACTCCCAACTCACTGCTGAGTTTGGTAATTTCTTGTGGGAAGTGAAAGGTCGGAGCCTAGACGGCAAATATTAACATTGTGCATATTCTATACTCACTGTTGCTGCAGTGTCCTAACACTGCACACATTATCACACTGATCAACATTAAGCCCACCTGGCTAATAATGTGTTGGTCCCCCTTGTGCTAGTGAAACAGTTCTGACCTGTTGGGCCTTAGACATAGACTGTAAGTACATTATGGACATAACAACTTTGACATCACCATCTTGGTCTTTTGAAACTGAATGATGATCAAAGGGCAGATCTTTATTATCTATTTTACTTGAAATGGGACCATAATTCATTAAATCAGCATCACGCTGTATTGAAGGAGACGTGAAAGTAGTGATTGAGACCATAAACTCATTAGGAAAATGTTTACTGTGACAGCAAACTGAGGGAGAAATAGGGTCGTTTTCTCATGGACTTCTATACAGTCGGACCTCTTTTTACAACCAGTGGAGTTGCCCCCTGTTGGCTGTTATAAAACTGCAGGTTTAAGACATATCAGCGTTGTCTTCATTTGTCACACCCAGAGGCTTTGTCCATCTTTTATATGTAGTCTGTAACCATGGACATGAGACCTGTTGGGGTGTTCTGTGGTGGAGGTTTTCAGTGGATCCTGTGGTTTGCTGGGTGGGGCCTCCATGGATCAGCCTTGTGGTGCATCCTGCAAATGTTCAGGTTGATGGGGATCTTTAGAAGTCCAATGAAGTCCAACCTTGGGCTCTTGGCCTTGTTCTTTGAGTTGTTCCTGAGCAATTTTTGTGCTGTGGGGATGCCTGGGTTTGGGGGATGCCATTACTACAAAGGC
Organism: Amphiprion ocellaris; assembly: GCF_022539595.1. Lineage (NCBI taxonomy): Eukaryota > Metazoa > Chordata > Actinopteri > Pomacentridae > Amphiprion > Amphiprion ocellaris. The sequence continues at coordinate 21,469,213 of NC_072767.1, read as the reverse complement.
GTGTTGGTCAGTACCAATGTTTATGTGGGTGATATGTGTCAAAGAAACATCCACAGTAATGTCAGGATCCAAGGTTTCCCAGCAGAATGTTGGGCGTAACAAGATGTTCAGTGTTACTCACTTCACTTGTCAGTGGATATGAGGCTGAGGCTGAATAGTGGCTATAGCAATGATTAATGCGACCTTTACTGTGTGATCTTTGCTATAGTTCTCATTCAGTATTATGATCTGTAGCTTTTGTGAACTTCCCGAAAAATGCATTTACGCCTGTTGCCTCTACCTAATGTGTTCAGGCTTGCTACAAATGTGCTGACTTGCTAAATTCATAACTGTGATGCAGTTTTTTTTTTTTAACAAATTGTGTTTGCAGATTAGAATAACACTTCAACATTTCTCACACTGGAAAGCGAACTATAAGCCTCACAAAGCCCCAACCCCATCGCCCATGCTCTGAGCTAAGCTAGCCTTTCCGTTGCTGTGGTTTTTGGCCAGACGCCCTTTTGGCTAACAGTAATCTCCTGCCAGGCTTGTTCATGTCTTCAGCATATGCCGGAAGCTTCAGACGGATGAGATATCCAGTTACTGCTTTCTACTGTGTTCCAACAACCGTAAACTCCTTTTCCTAGAAGACTGGAAATATCCAGAAGCAAGCATGAGATAAACACAGACTGCAGAACGGAAGCAGTATTGCACAATGACAATTATGAAATTTTGAAAATGTGAAGGCTTAAGCTAGAAAATGTTGCACAGACATGATGCAACTATCACTGTATAGAGTCAGATGAGGGAAGTTACTCAAGCTGAAAGAATGAGGCAGAATGATTATGATAGTAATACTTGTAGCTGTTGTAGTTTGGTGTGATTAAGCATGTCTTTTTCCTTCTTCCCCTTACGAGTCTCACTTTATGTGTGTGTGTTTTGCAGGTGCCTGTGATAGCCATAGCGGGTTCAGGAGGTGGTTTTCGTGCCATGGTCGGCTTCTCAGGCGTGATGAAGGCTCTGTTTGAGTCTGGGGTCCTAGATTGTGCCACATATATTGCCGGCCTCTCCGGATCCACATGGTCCGTTTTTATTCCTTCTTTCTTTTGACACCCTGTCTTTGTCTGATCTTTTATTTCTAAATACAGATTTTCTCTTTCTCCTCATCCTTGTTGTTACTGCTTTGTTTCTTTGTGCTCTTTTTCTTTCTGACTGTCCTTCGGTGCTGCCCCTCTCTGCTCTGGCAAACTTTCCTGCCTTCTCTTGCTGAGATGACACTTTCATCAAGCAAGTACCTCTGACTTATTTCGGTCTCCACGACCTAGATTCACAGGATGAACCGTGTAAAGAGCAGAGTGATACTACAGTGAGATTTGGGCAGTGCCTCTTTCTAATGTTCTTCCTCCCTCTTTATCCGTGTAGGTACATGTCCACTCTCTACTCCCACCCTGACTTTCCAAATAAGGGCCCAAAAGACATCAATGTGGAGCTGATGAAGAGAGTCAGCAGTAACCCGCTCAGGCTGTTGCTCCCCCAGCACATCACCAACTACATCCAGGCCCTGTGGACCAAAAAAGCCTCAGGGCAACCTGTTACCTTTACCGATATCTTCGGTATGCTCATAGGAGAGACACTTATACCTGCGGTAAGAAGCACCTCATAGCTGCTCTTTGTTTTATTTTAGAAAAAAATCCCTATTTCTCTGTGTCATGCCACTATGACAGTCCACCTCTTCCCCAAGTTCCTCTTTCAGTTCCTCCCATTTCTTTTGAACCGATGTCTCATTCAAGCATACTTACATACGACAGCATTTTTTGTTAACCTTGTCATTGTCATTGTTAGATGGAAATCTGACTACTACATGCAACAAAAGAATACAGTATGAATGACTAAGAGTGTTCTCTCCTACCAGAGAATGGACACCAAGCTGAGTGACATCCAGGAAAAAATAAACCAGTCCCAAAGTCCTCTTCCTCTCTTCACATGTCTGCATGTGAAGCCAGATGTTTCTGAGCTCATGTTTGCAGGTACATTTTTTTTTTTTTTAATTTCTGATCGTCTGGAGTGTTTTTGTGCTAAATTGTGTGTTGCATGTAGACCACAACCCTCACAGAACTACTTTGCATATGTAATGACTAACTACAGACAATCAGATAAGTGTGGCATCATGCAAAGTAGCCAAGTGGTACATTTCCTCATAATACCGCTCTACTACCACAGAGAGGATGTGACACAACATGGTGGGCTGTCATCTAATGATGGTTCTGTGGTCACAGATAGCAACTGAGTTATGTCAAGGAACTTAGTAGTGACTGCAAGGCCATGATGGACTCTGGGAGAGTCCCTTGTTATACAGTAGTTCCTCATTGTTGTAACCTTCACAGCAACTTTACACTGTGTTTAAGTGGAGCACACTGACGTATTTAAAGGGAAAATATGAAAAAGGGGCAACAAAAATCTTTAGTAATCTTGCATAGATCATTGAGTACACATCTGTTGGGTTTGAAATCACAAACCTAAGACTAAAACCAAAAATAATACTAGAAGCTCTTCTGTATAACAACGTGAGGATAAATAGTGTAGAGTTTGAAATCCATCTGATGTTGAGCCAAAAGTGCCCAGAAAATCTCATCATAGTTGCTGCAGTGGCAGTTCAGTCTTCATATCCTCATTCACTAAATGCTGTTACACACATAAACTTCTCTTGTTTCTTTGAGGAAATGTGTGAGTTCATAAATCAGAACTGGATGGGGTTTTTGCCTTTGCTTTACGGAGTGGAAGTTGTTTGTTTCATGTTCGGAGAAATACAAACATGCTTTTTAAACTACGGCTGTCCAGTTCAGTAGAGAAAACTGAAATTTACAGTTCATAAGCAATCACACCAATACTTGGAGCACTTGGAGATGACTTTTGACAAAATCTCCCTGAAGAGTTTGGGTAAGAAAATAGTAGGTCCCAATAGAAAGTGACCACAGGTGTGCTACATTTTATTTGTGCATGATGAACAGCTATTATTACGCAGTGTTGCTTTAATATGCGTCAAGGTGAGGCCAAACTTGTTCCCAATCTAGAATTACATGTTTTTCTATTGTTAGTTCTCATCATCATGCCTAAACTTTAAAAATGATCTTCCAAAAGTAGATCCTCAAGTAGTAAGTCTTTTAAAGAGCGACTAAAATAGATCAGGCTTGTTCTTCTGTTTTTTTTTTTTTTTTAAATTCTCCTCTTACCTAAAATCCCCTGTTTCTTTATGACCCAGCTCAATGGAAAATACCTGGCTGTCAAAAGACAGCTTAAGTAAAGCGCTATTGTGAAATAATCTGCACATTTAAAAGGCAATTACTGTATTAAGGGTTACAGAGGTTCAAGTATTTCTATTATCTATGCATGTGTGTATGTTTGTGTGCACTTCTGCTGCTATTTGTGGTTGCAAACCTGAGTGTAAAAGCTGTTACAAATATGCCCTAGTGACATGTTCAGGTCACAGTATAAAATCTCTGCAAAGAGTTCACTCTGGCACTTGCTACATTTCTCGGTAGGGCTGGATTATCATCATTGTGTATCCTGGGGTAAAATTGGCGCATGGACCCTTAGTGACTCCCCCATTCTTTCCTATCTGTGTGTACTGTGCCTGCCTGAGCTGGTAAAAATGTAGAGCTCACCCTTACTGTTTCACTATATTTAGTGATATTCCCAGACAAACTACCTCTAACCAACATCCATGCAGTGACTTGGAGGACTATGTGTATCCCTGTGGGGCCACAATGTACCCATTTTTTGGTATCTTTGGGTATTTTCAGGTACATGACAGGAAATTCACATCATGGCTGTGCAACTGATAGCATAAATTCTGAAATAGTATGATGCAATCATGTCAGTATGGACCAGAATCTTCAAGAAATGTTTACAATAGAGATAGAATGGGTGACTGTGTGTTTGACCAAAACAATCTGAGGAATTGTATTCCTGAATAATGATTTGAAGATCTCCATCACAGTTTTTCTTAGCTATGTTAGTGGCATAACTATGGGGGTGGCATTTATTGTTGGTCTGTTACTTTGGTCCACTGACTGAGCGCAAATTCACAACACGTCATCTCTAGGCGCTTTACATATTAAGGTGAAAAACTTGCAAATTTATATGGAGAAACCCAACACTTGGCAATAGTAGGAATAAATACTCCCCTTTACCAAGAAGAAAGGAAGAAAGAAGTTGGGCAGCAATCTGTCTCCACCAGTTAGGATGGAGGGGAGAGAGAACAGGAAGGCAGATTGAAAACAGGCAAACAATCCATAGGAGTACAATGAACACTTTAGAGGTTGGTGAGATCAGAAAATTGCAGCTCTATAGCCAGAGGTACTGGCAGAGAGGACAGAACACAAACTACAGGAGAGAGAAGACAAAGTTAGTGGCATACAATGGTGGAATGTAAATGTGTGGATAGAGAAGATAAGAAGAGTAGAGGTGCTTAGTCCATCAGTCAACTAGACCTGTAGCAGCATCACTAAAGGATGGTTCAGGTTTAACTGATCCAGTCACACTAAGTTTTGTCAAAAAGAAAAGTTTTATGCTTATTCTTAAAAGTAGAGAGGGTGTCTGCCTCCTGAACCCAAACTGGGAGCGGATTCTACAACAGAGGAGTCTGAAAGCTGAAGGCTCCCATTCTAGTTCTGGAGACTCTGAGAACTACAAGTTCCACTCAGGAATCAGGTGCTTCTTGAATTTTAAATGGTGATTCTGCCTTTACCTTTGTGACATTAACACTGAGATTTGTACCTGCAGACTGGGTGGAGTTTAGCCCATATGAAATTGGGATGGCAAAGTATGGCACCTTTATGCCCCCCGACTTGTTTGGAAGCAAGTTCTTCATGGGAACTGTTGTGAAGAAATATGAGGAAAATCCTCTTCACTTTCTGATGGGTAAGAGATACGTTTTCATCTAGAGTACTCTGTAAAAAAAAGCCAGACCTTCTTCCACATTACTGACAGGCATGTTTTTGATGTGCCAGGTGTGTGGGGAAGCGCCTTCTCGATCCTGTTCAACAGAGTGCTGGGAGTCAAGGACACAGCTGGTGGCAGCACCATGGAGGAGGAGTTAGGTAAGCTTTTCTGTCTCTTGTTCGGTGTGTTTGGACTAAGCTACAGTACACTGACTCAAAGAGAAAAAGCTCTAACTGAAGCTTTTTTGTTGGGTTAAGTGCAAATCATTTACTTACAACCAATAAGACAATGTCACCACAAGGTGAATTCAGGAACTGCTTGAGAATTTTCTAATGCATCATATGATCTTTATCAGCAGATGGAGTTTACTTGAATTAAAATTATTTCTGTTGTTTCCATTCCTCTCAAGGTTTTGTTATGCATGTTGACCTCAGTTTTGAAAGTACATTCTTGACCTGCTGAGCTGATCACACGATAAGCTTGAAACTTCCAGCCACTAAATGGACCGTTTATTGTGGATGTTTGTGACCCAAAAAACTACGTTTCAGTTTCAGATAACATCAAATCTCAAGACAAATGAGATCTTAGGGCAAATCTTTTTTGCTGTGTGTAGCAAATACATTTTTTTAAAAAAGCAAACAAGAGAGAACTGCCATCAACAAGAGAGAACTGCCATCAACAAGAGAGAACTGCCATCAAATAAAACTCCATTTACATTGTAATGAATAGAAATATGGACAAAACTTGGAATAAAAAAATAAAAACGTTAAAGTGCTCCAAAGTGCTTCAATCCTAAAACAACTCAAAAATATTTTTGTTAATTGGATGTATTCACCAATCAAATAGTTGATTAAAGTTAAAATGGCTAATCTCTATGTAGTGTATGTGCCCATATTATATGTGACTGTAGAATGTACAATTGAAGATCAAAAATGTATACAGAAATTTGTGTTTCTCATCATGGTCACCTTGTGTTTATTTTCAGATAATGTGTTTGTTTTGGTAAAATGATCTGCTGATAGAATACGTTCTAACCTCATACTAAAACTGACACTGAGTCATGTCTGAGATCCTTTTGTCTTCAGTCAATTATTTTCACACACTTTGACACCAGCCGGTTTTCACACACCTTCATAAGCAGTCGACCTAAAATTATCTCACGTTATCCTCACTATTTAAAAAAAGTAGCCTGATAGTGTGTGTGTTTGCGTGGTGTTGCCACATCAGTGGGAAGGTATCAGCTTCCTGTGGTTATTCTGACGGCTCATTGGACGTTTGTTTTGGTTGAATGCATCTCTTTAGGGTGACCTTTATACATTCTGACGCCCTCTGACAATGTGTTGGTTGTACAAAAGTGCTAAGAAGGTCTCCACCTAGTTAAAGAATGTGTTAGTATATCAGGTGTATCACATTTCTGTTACGACTCATTTTAATGGAGATGAACAGTAGTCATGAATTTGATAATGTCATGCACTTGAGCAAAAATAACTGCAACTTTGATTATACATGAGATTAAAAAGCTTCTTTTTCAAGTCGTGGCCCGAAGAGTGAATTGTCTTGTGTCTTACAGAGCAGATCAAACCTCAGCACATTGTCGGAGAAGACAGTATGGACAATGATGACGAGCCACGCAAAGGTGAGAAAGATATGTACGATTCATTGGAAGAGTTCCCAAACAGATTCCTTTCGTGGAATATTGTTAGGATTTATGGTCCAACAGAGACATTTGACTTTGACAAGTGTTAATAGACATTTTGACACATAGTTCTAGGGGAAAGACGACGCCTTTTTAACACCTTTCTAATTGTGTAGTGTTGTTGCCGTTTCCATGTGTTGGTGTGAAAGAGCTGCATCAGAGTAGCTGCTGTGGTCAGGAAATGACTAAGTGCTAATCGTTAAGATTTCATGTCTAACTCACTGTGCACCTGTTACAAAGGGTGTTTTTTGTATTCAGCTCTTGATGATCCAATTAATAATACTGTACAAGCAAAATTTTGGGAAACCTTTCTTTTTTCTCTGAAGTATGAACTTTATTTGTGAGGGAATTTGTCAGAAAACTTATCTAGAAAGAAAGAGGAAGTCAGTTGGTGAAGGAGAGCGAATGGGTGGGTGAGTCAGACGACTAAAAGACAGACTTTCATTTTAAATGCATAGTCCTCATTGGTGGGACTCAGTTTTTATCTGCACAAAGCACAGAACCATGTATGAATAGGAAAGAACTTAGGCACTGCTCACTTCTCTGTTTCCAATGCTTTTAATTTAAGTACGTCTTTTTGTGCACATATTCAACATGTGAAATTTTCTCTTTTTCTTGCATTTAACACCTCCCCTACTCTTTTCTGTTATATTTTTAAGGGTTTTTGAAAGAAGGCCTATCAGATAAGAGCCCAACAGGAAAAAAGTGCTGCAGAATTTCCAATACTACACAATTGTTTGGAAAGAATAATAAGGAAGTCATAAAGAAAAATAGACAATAGCCAAGCCATTGAAAACGGTTGCTATATTTTGTATGCACCTTTGTAATATTTATGATTTTGACACATTTGTGCTGAAATGTAAAATTAGCAGCAGCAGCCCAGGTTTTCAGCTTTTAAGATAGGGATATAATTCATAGAAATTAGCTTTGTACCTCCACCTGTGGTGCTGCCAGATTTTAGTCAAACATGACTGAAGGATGTTTTATATATACAAATGTAAATACATTTATAGGACAAATACAAATGTAAAAGGATCTGTGAACACCGGTGTAGTACTGATCAAAGTTGCATAATGTAGCTCTGAAAAGCAGATAGGCAAGTGCTTTCTGCTTGGCACGGATGTTATCAGTCAAAATCAGAGCTTTTTGGCAGGCTCAGATAGTGTGAAGGAAGTGCAAAATGTCAGCCTCTAAGGATGGTATCCAAGACAAACATCGTTGCTTGCTGTTTGGAACAAAACTACAACATGAAGCTTTGCCTAGGAATATGATTAATATTGGGAGTGCATTTTTTGGTCAGCTTAGACCAAAATAAATTAATTTAGTCCAGATGGGGTCCAGCATGTTTGACATGACCCTGACCAGGACTACCAGAGTGAATGCACAGTCCCGACAGTGAAGCACGAAGGTATGAGTGTGATAAATATCGGGCTGGATGTGTGCAAAAGCTGCTGGGGTCTTGACATTTATAGGTGGCACCACGAATGAGTGAAAATATCAAAACAACTGCAGAAGCTCAACAGAAGAGGAATGTTCCAGCATGATAACGATCCAAATCACCCAAGAGTTTCAAAGGCAGTTTAAAAGTGAAAGTTATGACCTGGCCAAGTATGTTGCCTGACTCGAATCCAACAGAACACCCTTAAGATATTTCAAGGAGAAAGATAAAACACCACAACTCCTCAAGCAAAGAGCAGGGGGAAAAAGTTCTTTGAATAATGCAGAACATCACTGCAGAAATTTGGTATCCTCCATGTTGAAGAGGATTGAGACTCTATTAAAGTTAGACACGTGGAGTGTTGAAAAATCATAAAAAATAGAATCTCAGCATTGAAAGGTTGATGAGACTTTTGTTGCACTGACTTCCTATGGTGAGGCCTGTATTTTCAATGTCGTTTTTGACTTTACGTAAGCGCAAATACCCTACTGTGCAATGTAGAAGTCATACAGTTACTGTAAGGTGATACAGTTTTGAACCATTTGACATGTCAGTGTTATTGCACAGATATGTAAATTTAATTGCAAATTCTTTGTCACCACATTTGACAATATTTTGCCTGCTATTACTGTGGTGTTCAGGCGGGACAGAAAACCAGGAGGCAGAGGATGAGTTTCATCGCACCGCTCAGGCCAGCTGGGTCCAGCGAATGTTCACGTCCCTCTTCAGTGACTCTGCCTTGTTCAACACAAGAGAGGGCCGGGCTGGGAAGGTATTTAGAGATGTTAAAACAAAGAAACACTCCCTGCAAACACATTGCATGTGCTTTCATTGTAATACATTTCACCTTCAAATTCACAACAACCCGCATCCGTTCACTGCAAAAGCCTCTTCTTAACATTTTCCCAGGTGCATAACTTCATGTTGGGCCTGAACCTGAACACCAACATCCCATTCTCACCCATAAGTGAGATAATGTACCACGCCCTGACACCAGAGGAGGAGGTGGACGCTGTAACAGGTGAGAAGGATGGTCACAATGGTCACAATGTTCCACCACTACCAGTGCAGTTTCTAAAATTTTGGACCGGGGTGTGATCATTTTACATATTAGTTTTGGTTCAGTCTACAGTTTCTTGATAATCCCATTTTACACTGTGTAGAAATTGTAGCCAGACATGATAAGAATAATACAGAAATATGTGAAAGAAGAGAAGAAGAATTATGTAGTACTCTCTGTCTAGATTTGCTTGAAACGCATGTGCATCTAAACACCATTAAGGCTACTTAATAAACCGAATCTCCACATACCTTCTCTACTGACCCAATTGCACCAGCTGGACCAAATCTCTATCATAGTTTTCTCAGTTTTTTACTGTAATTTTAAAGAAGGCTTTTCAAAACATTTTGTGTTTTGAAATTTACTTTGTTTTTGCCTGTTTTCTTTTGTTGCAGTAGTATTAATAGACCTTTTGGATGCTGTTGGTTGACAGAAGCAAACTGTATTGATGTATCAGTTTATAAAATTGCTGCAGTGAATGTTATAGTTTCTTCTCCAGTAGACGCGGGAACATGAGCATTTATATTGATGGTGTCCTTTTGGCTCTGATTTGGTCTCCACCAACTCCTGAGGGAAATATTTAAGCTGTTAAAGGCTCCACTGTGTTCACTGTACTAGTTGCTAATTAGGTCTGTCTTTTCAGTACATGTAGATGTGTAGTTAAACAAAAAAGAGTTTGGTAAGTCGGGTTGGGTTATGTTTGGTGGCAGACAAAAGGAACTTCTCATTCTTGTTCCTGCATCTCTTACTAGATTTTATGTGATTTTCTTAGATCCAGATGAGTTTGATCGTATTTACGAACCTCTGGACGTGAAGAGTAAGAAGATCCATGTGGTGGACAGCGGCTTGACCTACAACCTTCCCTACCCTCTCATCCTGCGGCCGCAGCGTGGCGTCGACCTCATCATCTCCTTTGACTTTTCTGCACGACCCAGCGATTCCAGCCCCCCTTTCAAGGTCAGAATTTGATTATTTTTGCTGTCATGAATTACTAGAAATTATTATTTTGTCACAGAAAATCATAGCCAAAGTTTTCCCATTTGTACACGTGCACCACAGGAGCTTCTCCTAGCAGAAAAGTGGGCCAGAATGAACAAGCTCCCATTCCCCAAGATCGACCCCAAAGTTTTTGACCGGGAGGGTCTGAAGGAATGTTACGTTTTCAAACCAAGAAAAGGCGAAAGGAACTGCCCGACTGTCATCCACTTTGTCCTGGTCAACATCAACTTCAGGAAATTCAAAGCGCCCGGTAAGTATTTGCATACGTGAAGGTTTCCATAGCATGTATGTGGGGGAAATTATTATAATAATGTCATTTTACTGCCATGACACATGAGGCATCGCTTCCTCGAAATTGCGCTGTGGAATTCAAACGTATCTAGTCAGCAGACAGGGTTTTTCAGTTTTGCCGAAAGTCCGGCCCCTCATCTGAGTGACCCTAGGAAACGGCTTGTATCCAGGGTCACTGTGGTTTGTGGTGGAAATGTTGTGTCTTTGCTGTGTGCGAGTGTGTGTGCACAGGCAGAAGTGTAACACAGCATGTTCTGTGTTTTATGACCTGCTCAAGTGAAATATGGTTCCTTAAGGAGCCAGGTGCTGGTAGGGAATCTCTCGCTCCAGTGGGAGACCTCTTTGTATAAACAGACCATACATCAGGAGCCATACAAAGACACACTATCATCCCATCTCCACTGCTGCCTCTTTACATTCAGTAGGTCATCTGCCCACGTACTTCCGCAGTCTGTTTATGGATGTTACATGATGGTTTACCACTCAAACCCAAAAGTCATCTGATGGAATTACACCAAAAATGGACTTCTGGTATTAGCTCATGACTGACGGTTTCATTTCCTGAAACAAAAGCTCAAGTTTCTTTTAAAAAGCAGCTGATCCGTTAGGATTATACGTGTCTTTTCCTTGTTAGTGCTCGAGGCAACAATTGGCTTTTTCATGTCATTTTTATTAAATACTTTGCATGACTACATGTGAATGTATATTGATGTCCAAAGTGCACATAAATGAAATCGTGTGATTTATTGGTACATTTGCGCACAGTAGTTTCACACATGTATTAAATATTACTTTGATCTGCAAAAATTGAGGATATAAAAAGAGATTTTTACTTACTTTTTTTTTTTGCAAATCATGTCCTTCAGTTTCCAGCTTTCCAATAATCCACTGACAACAGTGAAATGCTGTTCAGAGATCAGCTGCCATAGCAAAAGAAGTTTTAGATTATCTGGTCACACTATTTTTATGAGTTTAGTGGATGGAGACATGTACCTAAATAATGAAGGAGCAGATTTTTGGTAGTTGCTTTCTAAACTTCTGCCTAATCTCATGGAGGATTGTAAATTATAAACAATGATTTTTATTGCAACATGTCCTCTTCAGTGGGCTGTATTTATAAGTGAGTCACTTAACGTTTGAGTGGAATAGCTGACAAACAAGAATGACTTTGGAAATTCAACATTTAACCGTTGTGTCGTCCTACAGGTCAAAATTGATCTGTTTTAAAGTTTGAAAATGTGGGGGAATAAAATTTCACAGTGAAACTTCTGATGTCCACATTTTCAACATTTTTGGGAAATATTTGAACATTTTTTGGTGGAAAAAAGAAATGTTAAAAATGTTCCTTAAGAATATTCACAAAAAAATCGACCAAAATCCAGTGAAATTTGCTGGATTTGGTTTATTTTTAGGGGCTGCACAGTGGCGTAGTGGTTAGCACTTTCGCCTTGCAGCGAGAAGATCCCTGGTTCACGTCCCGGCTTTCCCAGGATCTTTCTGCATGGAGTTTGCATGTTCTCCCTGTGCATGCGTGGGTTTTCTCCAGGTACTCCGGCTTCCTCCCACAGTCCAAAAACATGCTGAGGTTAATTGATTACTCTAAATTGCCCGTAGGTGTGAATGGGAGAGTGAGTGTTTGTCTCTATATGTAGCCCTGCGACAGACTGGTGACCTGTCTAGGGTGTCCCCTGCCTTCGCCCGAGTCAGCTGGGATAGACTCCAGCCCCCCCGCGACCCTAGTGAGGATTAAGCGGTGTATAGATAATGGATGGATGGATGGGTTGATTTTTATGTGAATGTTCTTGAAGAAAATATGAATATATATGATTTTTTTCAGACAAAGAAACAATATTTTTTGGTGCCCGTAAATGAGGACAACAGGAGGGTTAAACCAACATGGACAAAAGTGCTTCATCCAGCTCTTGATGATGGTCACATGTATGATCAAAAGCTCTAGAAAAACTGTGTACTTGGAGCGAACTTGTCTCTGATACCAATTTTCCCCCCAGTGAATCAGTCGTTGTGGTTCTGTTTTTTTTTTCTAACTTTCTTATTCATGAATTTACATGCAGGGGTTCCCAGAGAGACTGAAAAGGAGAAGGAGTTGGCTGATTTTGACATCTTTGATGACCCCGAGACACCGTTTTCCACTTTCAACTTCCAGTACTCCAACGAGGCATTCACCCGACTTCATGACCTTATGGAGTTCAACACTCTCAACAACCTGGAGGTCAGTTCAGTGCGATTGCAAAATCAGGGTCAATCACAATTTTGACGTCAAGCAACAAGAAGCAAAGGGTGATGTCTGCAGTTTGTGTGGCTGAAGGTCATCAAAGGATTAGAAAGTGATGACCTTGCCCGAACACGTCACATAAGCTGACTGACGTTTTTCACTTCCTCCGTCATTCCTTGTTAATGTCTCTAATTAAGTTTTGTCAGTGTGGAAGTTTTGCTTTTTTTGCAGCGTCACTACACAGATTTAATTTTGCAACTTCAAAAATTTCTAAATTCTCAAAAGGCCCATTTACAATAGGATGGTGCAAGTATTGGCTTATATACAGAAGGTGTGTCACTGGGAGATCAGGCTGACTTTCACTCATTGTAGCTGAGTCACTTCCCTGCTGAGTAAGGATAGAAATGTTGTGCAATTTATTCGATTTCATCGGCTGGGCAGCTCATTCAGACACACATATACTGCCAATAACTCATATTTTTCCTAAATACCTTGATTCTGGCAGTTTTGAGCACAATTTGGCAACACTGCAAACATATGGAAAATTACTTTGCAGCTTCATGTTACATCAGAGAAATGTTAGTTTTATATAAGAAATCTGCCCAGCAGCACCAAGGTTTTATCACTTATTCAGTATTAATTAGATGACATTGAAAAGCAAGACAAACACAAATATATTTTTGTCTACTGATCTTTAAATAATTTAGGCAAGACCAGGCTAATTTTTGGCTAAAGCAGCAAATTCATACTGAAACAGCTTAAGAACTATTTGATGGATTGCTGTAAAAGTTTGTACAGACACTGATAGTACTCTAATGGCTCTGAATATGGATTTGAGATAAGTGTGTTTGACTGTAGTGCCACCATGAGGTTGATGTTTGTGATTTTTGAAACATCTTGGTTTAGCCATTGGAGAGTTTCACATTAAATACGGTTCAGACCTTCATATTTCTCACAGGATCAATTATCAGTGTCATGACCCCTTTACTTTACGTATAGCGCCATCATGAGGTCAATTTTTTTTTCTGTCCAGTTGTTTGGTTCGTGACCAAATACCTGCAAAATAAACTGAATTCCATGTCATGTCAGTTGTACTTAGTGTGAATTAGTGTGTTTCTATGGTAACACACTAAACAACTTGACATGGTTTAGCTCAACGTGCTGCTGGGCACGAACACCGTCACACATCCATAGCTGGCTGTAGCCTCTTAGTCTTTGTTTTTAAATAATTCAGCCCATTTGGATTTGAACTCAGTAAGTTGGTGACATTAACCTTTGGAAATCTGCCCTCTTACAAATAAACTTTGGTCACTCTTCCAAGTTTTTTACCTTGACACCATGTCCATATGGGGTTTTTATATGCTAAAAGGCACATCATGTGTGAATTAAGTAGGTAATGTCATGGCTGAGAATTTCCACCTTGAAATTGCAACATTCTGATGCCAATCTCAAAACCAGATGTTTATACTTAACAAACCTAAAGAACCTGTGTTATTATTCTTCTTCAGAATCAGCTCAAACATATATGGCTGGATTACTTCCAATATTGCATATTGCTTGTCTAGCCTGGAGGAATTTCACAGTGTCAGAGCAGAATTGTAGGTGAGCTGGTGTGCAGGAGCTGCAGTGAATGGGGAGGGGTGGGTGGAGGAGGAGGCAGGGACTTCATGGAGCCTCACATTCTAAATGGAGCTGCAGTGTACAGTTACGTCTATGTCATTTTAGGTAAGAAGGAATTATTTTTTATTCAAAAAAGAGGCTTCTAAATATATGTCTTTGATGCACAGATTGATTTTAGGCATTTATTCAGTCACAGAGGGACTTTAACAGAACTGCCTGAGCTTTGTCAGTGTAGCTCAGTAGATTTCAGATCGCATATTTTGTCCTCACTGACTGGATTTTATTCAAAATCCAAAAAAAAATCCCAAATCCATAATGTTCTTCCTGCTTTTCCAGGTACTTGTAAAAAGGGAACCCAGAGGAAACTATGGATTTCTTGGGCTTCTCTGTATAGTTTTAAAAGGTTTTCACCCTGCTATGTGAAGTGCCTTGAGATGAAATATGTTGTAAACTGATGCTATGTAAACAAAACTGAACTAAACTTAATTGAATTAAATGAAATGAAATGAACTGAATCCTTGTACTTGCCCCCTGTAGGTTATTAAAGAAGCCATCAAGGACTGCATTGTGAGCCGGAAGGAGAATCCCTCAGGCCTCTCCCGTCCCTTCTCCCTCAGTGACATCCCGAAAAAAAAGTTTTTCAGAAGAGATCATCACGCTAAACCCTGGAATCACCTTGGAAATGATAAACAGTAGCTTAAAACTAAGACGTTGAAAAGGAGGACTTTTAGGGATTTATGTTGACATTAAGTGACACATTTACTTTTTGGAAAATGCCCTCATGCTGATCTCTTCTCTGTCTTCTTTCACTCATGATGGGTTTGTTAAACTGTGGATCTGAGATAAGTGTCTGATAAAGGGCTTTTGTAAAGAGCCTTAACATTTACTGGTAAAAGCCTTATGATTGCATTCATATACAACAGAATTTTCATCTGGCTTTAGTTGCACGAATGTGAGTGCTGGAGAAACTGTTTTTATTGACCATAAACAGCTGATAATCGCTTTCCTGTGAAAGACTGGGAGTTGAAAACCAACATTACTAAACACTGCAGAGCAACTGGATTGTTATCACATCCATCATGGAAAACACAAGACTGTTTGCGAGTTGTGGTTTGGTTTTCTTCCTCATGTATGAAAGAAATGTCCACTTGGAATTTGCTTATTCACTTCACTTTATTGCATCATGTGAATTTTCTACTCTGGTTGCAACACTCTCAATCCATGTGGACACCTCTTGGCTTTTATGCTGCTTAGAGCGAAGCTGCATTTGCATCTATCCGATGACCTCGCCGTTTCTAAATTTAGTGCTGTGCATGCACACAATGAGGAACCTCACCTGAACTGTACCTGTTTATGAACTGAACTGTGTGTGTGACTACAGAGCATGCAAATTGCCGTGTTTTTGTTTTTTCCCCGGATGGCCGGTCTAAACATGTAATCCTGTTTTAAAACATGGATGAGCAGCTCGTAACCATTGGTTTTGTTTGATGGCAACTCCTAAACACGCCAAGTGCACCCCGTCTGGATACCTCAAACATCTCAATGATGTTTACCCACCTACAGGGAAGGAGCACTCCCTGCTACCCCTGTAGGGAGTGTCTCTTATTAAAGCCACCATTTTGGAAAAACAAAACTTGATACCATGGAAACGGCCCTGCTTCTCCTCGCTAACTCTCCCTCTCTCTCTCTTCATGAGGATAAAGGTGTGTTTATTTTCCTGACCATGTTGTTTCAGGGTGCCTTTTAGATACAGATACAGTTTGTTTTTCCATGGCCATTTCCTCCTCCGACTAAACCAACTTGCTGTCGGACGTTTTGAAGAAAGATTGGAGCTTAGGTCAACGTGAGGAAAGACTCGGGGGAGCGATCACGAGACCTGCTCCAGCTGAGACGATGGCTCTCGGCGGCACTCAGTGGAATTTTACACACTACACCTACACCTGCAGCAGAGGAGGCCTGGAATCTGACACACTACACCTATACCTGCAGGGGCCCGAAGGCTGCACAAGAAGAAGTGGAATTTTACACTGAACCTTTCCCGACCCCTATATATTAATGTAGGTCGGGGGGAAAAAACTGAGAAAACAAGAAAAAGTGTTCTGCAGCCTTGATGCAGGGTTTTATAACCATGAAACCTTTGTAGTTTGCCTAATAGTGGATTTTTCTAGCAGATTTTTTGTGCCTCTCCTCTTCTTCCTTTCTTTCTTTATAAAAAAAATGTAATGATATTTTTGTATGCATTCTTTAAAGAAATAGTTTCGGAAATTTGGGGTAATGTATTAATTCACTTCAATAAAATTGTTATGTCTGTAAGTTACATGTAAGCAAGCACCTGGAAAAAGGGGAAACAGTTACTTTGTTAGTGTCCAAATGTACAAAAACTGTACTTGTGAATTAAAAAAAACACATGTGAATTTACATTTTTGAGCTTTACAGGTGTTACAGGGTGGATTTTATTACAGAAATGGGCAAACTAGTTTCTGTTTGTAGTCCTTAAACTTGAAATTGCAAACACAACTTTTATGTTTCTTTAGGCTGATCATGTGCACTGGTCATGCTGATTTACAAAGCATGATGATGATTAATTTGAAGTTTTGGCCACAAGTCTAATATTCACTCGTTTTTAGCTCTGTTTGGTCTCTACCAAGTCCCAAGGGAGATTTCAGGCTCCACTGTGTTTACCAGCTTGTTGCTGTAGTTGCTAACTATGTCTGTCTCCTCTTTGATGCTGTGTACAGAGTTTTTCCTCTTTTTTTGCTATAAACACCTGCTTGCTGTGGGCAAAAACAAATGAATTAGAGCCAAGAATGAACCAAAACAGTAAAATTGTTTCCCTAAGAGCTTAACACGAGCTAAAATTCACTCTAAAGCCCTGTAAAGTTCAGGTTCATCACAACAGTCGGCAACTTTCAAAAAATCTGATTGTTTTTATATTGTCATTTGATATTAGGTTAAATATAAAAATATGAATCATAGCCACTTTAAGTTCGATGAACCAACTGTTCCCTGTAACCTCATGTATAACAGAATGATGTGAATATGGTATAGATAGGTTTATATGGGCTATTCCCATGAAGGTGATTAAATTCCCAAAATAGTTCATAAAGTTCTATTTAGACCAAAACAGGCATCTATCATTTTGTGAAGACATCCTGTCAACTTCTGTGAGTGATCATGTCACATTTCTCATACGTTTCTTTTCATTTACGTTCTTCTTTTAATTCATTTAGCAAGAAAATATGAACTGTAGCAATTTTCTGTATTTTTTTTATACATTACATTTTATGGTCTTTGACAATGTCAGTTCTAGGGAATTCAGATATGTACATAAATACTCCTGTAACTGTATTATGACTGGCAACATGACATATATCATGTTTATGTACATTGTTAAAGGACAATAATAAAAGAGAGATCTCATCTTGCGTGTTATGCTTTCTGTTTAAATATTCTAGAGCCCTCCCTCATCCCTGAGACCAATCCTGAAATAACACAGCAGCTGAGGAAAGAGTGCAGGGTCGCAGCTCCTCAATGTTCCCTTTCCTTTTGTTGGCCTCATATACTTTGTGTGATTGGATTAATCTGTGCTGAAATTCCAACCATTATTTAGACAGACCTTTCAAGCATATAAAATGTTGGCGTTAGTATCTGTTCTGACTGTAATTCAGAACAGATATGTGACATTTCAGTGTTTTCCCTCCAGCTTTATGGCTTGCATATCACCACATCGCTCTTTGGGAATTTATGTGCCCTCTGTGATGTTGTTTCCTAACATTTGCATATAAATACTTTCAAACATGTTTGGAAATGCTGGGTTAACGGGAATTACAAGAAAAATGCATTTCCTTACTTAATCTGTAACGTTATATATAAAACGCATTTAGGGCATGTAGAAAGTTTTTTTTTCATTTTGATGGAAATGTGAGACAATTTTAAATAAATCCTATAACAGCTACTTTTATACCATTGCACTCCTTTAAAATGTCTTTTACAACTCTGAAGGGAGCTCTTTAATGTCTGAGAAAATAAAACTAATAATGTCATCAAATTTATGTTAGTTTGGGTTTGGAGACTACGTTTTTGAAACAAGAAATATTGAGCACGAAGTTTGACAGTTTTGTATATTTACATAGAACTGGTTGTATTGCTGTAAGTGAAGAATAACCCTGTGGCTTTGATTTTTATAATTTTTTTTCTTTAATCTTATTCTCGTAACTCTTCCAGCTTTGAGCAATACTAAATTACTGCACCAGCACTTTTCGACTCATGACTAAATTTGTGTGTATAAAACGTACCATGGAACGTGCAGCAAAGAGTTGGTTCATCCAAATGATGCACCAATCAGACACAACATTCAATCCATCTGCCTTATCTTGTGTAGTTCCCCCTCATGCTGCTAAAACATCTTCGACCTATCGAGGCCTGGACTCCGCAGACCTCTGAAGGTGTCCTGTCCTATCAGGCACCAAGACGTTAGCAGCAGATCCTTTAAGTCATGGAAGTTGTGAGGTGGGGCCTCCATTGACTGGACTTGTTTGTCCAACACACCCAAAAGACGCTTGATTAGATTCAGATCTGGGGATTTGGAAGCGGAGTCAACACTATGAACTCTTTGTCATTCGGTTCACTTTACGCTAGAGTCAAGACCTCACAATATTATAGAGAGAAATGCAGCGTTTCCTCCGTGGGGAAGAAAAAATTCTTGTTAACTGGAAGAAACCTCCAACAGGACCAGGTGGGCGGCCATCTGCGTTGAGAGGAGAGCAGAGAGAGGGAAGCCGAGGATTAAGAAACACAAGACAACAAAGCATTACAATGGTTGCAAGAGCCAGAAACCACAGTTCAGAAACATAAGAGAACTTATTCAGAGACAGGAGAGAAAAAAATCACGTTCCTCAAACCATTCTTGAACACCTTTTGCAGTGTGACACATTATCCTGCTGAGAGAGGCAATTACCATCAGAGAATACCATTGCCATGTTTAGGTTGGTGTTACATTTCAAAGTTTGCCTTCTTGTGCATATAGGCACTTGTGGCAGTGGAAGGGGTCAGGATGGGTGCTCCGACCGGTCTGTGAATACACTCTGCAAGCTGTGATGCACTGCACTCTTATACCTTTCTATCACAACCAGGATTAAAGTTTTCAGCATTTTGTGCTACAGTAGTTCTCACCATCGCCCTCTATGCACATCAGTGAATCGTGGGTGTCCGTGACCCTGTCAGTAGTTTGCTGGTTGTCCTTCCTTGGGCCACTTTGTGTAGATATTAACCACATAGCAGGAACACCCCACAGGCTGCACTGCATCCGAACAGAAACAACTGCAGCGGGTCATCAAGACGGCTCAGTGGATCATCGGCTCTCCACTTCCACGCCTAGAGGAGATCTATTCCAGCCGTCCCCTCTGACGGACCACAAAGATCCGGAATGACCCTGCCCACCCAGGAAACTCATGAGCCCACACCAACAGACTGAGACCCAGCTTCTTCCTCATGACTGTGAAGACTGTTACTGTACAAGAAGCACACAAACTCACCTAGCTGCTACAAGAGATGTTGCCGAACGGAATTTCATTGTACCCTTGCAATGACAATAAAGCTTCTTGATCTTAATCTTAATCAAGACCTGCTGTTTTAAAGATGTTCTGACCCAGTGGTCAAGCCATCACTTTTTGGCCTTTGTCAGAGTCACTCAGATCCTGCCACTGGCCATTTTTCCTGCTTCTAACACACCAACTTCAAAAGTAACTGTCCACTTGCTAACATAATAAAACAATATATAATGCTAATAATATATCCAACCCCATGACAAGTGCCACTGTGCTTATGTGTATGTGTGGCTTTAAACCTGTAGAGTTCAGCTTTTGTCCCTACTTTCTGGTAGTGGCAGTACTGGAGAGTATGCTCCTCAGCTATTGCCTTTTTCACCATCCTCCTAGTTTTTGTGGCCTACTCAGTTTGTCGCTGCAGCTGCTCCCCTCTTCAGCTGTGGCAAACTAATCACTGCTAGTTGACTAAAAAAGGCCGTGACTACCAGTGAAGCAATGTAGGATCAGTGTCACAGACTGGTATGCTGGAAATTACAGAAAGATTTACCTGAAAGGCTTAGTCAGCATTGTGCCCACTCATTTGGGTTAAAATAAACAGATGTTCATTTATACGTGAAATTCATGCACTCCAGCTTGACTTTTATGGCTCATTAGTGTGTAAACGAGAAGTGGTGAGTAATAGTATCAATGGATCAGATAGCTTAGCTTTTAATAATAATAGAGTTCAGTCTCTGAGATGTCTGTGGCCAACCCAGAACAATGGAGGTGCATGGATTTTTTTGTTAATGGTAACTGTCAGTGTTCCATACTTCCTTGAATAGTTCCAACTTCCTTTTACTGAAGAATTATCAAAGGGATTTTGTTCCCAGAAAGAGAAAAATATAGATGCTGATTCCAGTTTTCAAAAACAATTCATTTCATTCACTTCCATTGTGTTGTGTTAATAGAAATTCTTGTGTGGACTTGTGTCAGTGTTCAGTCAGCTTCCTTTGTATTTTTACAGAAAATTTACAATTAGTAGTGTTGTGAACAGTTCGGATCACTTCCAGTGAAATCTGAGAACCAAGGCAAAAAAAGAAATATTAAACATGTGCTTCATAGGCAAAAATGCCAAAATTAGATACCTGAAAATCTGCAAATGTCAAACCAGATGTGTCTTCACTCACTGATAAATACGCATTGGTTTTATGGTGTATTTTACACATAGAACTCTTGTTTTTTTTTTTTTTTCCAGTGGTTTGATTAAAAACACTTTCTGGTTTGCCTCATATTCAGTCTGGAGTCTCACGAAGAGTGATATATATTACTTAATAAATCACAAAACCACAAACATGTACATCATCATTATATGTCTAAATGGGCAACTTTAACCTCAGATTGATGCTACAAAACAACACACCAGAATTATTTTCACCTACAGACTGAAGAAAGCCACCCACAGTCTCTCCCAGCCTGGAGACCTGCTCCAACGCAGCACCCGCTAAATCATTACATTCCCCAATTAAATCATCATCCTTAAATCATCATCCAAGAGCAATATTCCCTTCATATGAGAGCGTTAATTATGTGCTTAGGGTACTTTGCTGTTCTGTTAGTCCTTTTCTCTGGCACGGAAGCTCTTGGCCTGATGCCTTGCAGAGTTGCTCACACATTGAAAGAGGCTTTTTTAAAAAAAAGTTTCATCTCTTCTGCGGGGCCTGACTGTCTCGTAGTGCACTGCAGGAGAAGAAACGTCCTCCACATTGAAATTTTCCAGGGTTTGCTAATTTGCACATTCACGTGAGGGTCATGTATGCGCCTGCATCCTCACCTTTTGATGTGCTGAGTCATTCACATAGCACAGACAGGTTGGGGCACTCCACAAAGCCTGCAATGAGGACAATCATGACCAATGCACGCAAGGCTCAATGTGTGAGAGAGAGGGAGTGGAAAAGAAAGTGGAGAAGAAAATGTGTATGCATGCTATTATTCCTACGTGTTCACTGACTGAGGGCAGTGTGTTAACAGTGTGTTAGCGTGGGGAGTCTCTGGGGGGTTGAATGAAACTCACCTGTTTCACAATCTTACATTCTTGCTATTCTGGTCGTGCTATTCAGCTTCACACTTACGCGGACATGTTCAGTTCAGTGAGCAACACTTTCTCATAAATCTGTGGGCTTGAGGGAATGGGAGGAAATACATTAGCCAATCTTATCCTTTCTCCTCTGAGGCACAGGACCAGCAGTCTAGACAGGACAGATAAGGAAATTAAAAATTCCACTTCTAACAAAAAAGGTCATAAATGAAATATAGGTGTGTCCCGCCTTCTTGACTTCCCAGAAAAGGCCTATGTATTATGAACTACTTTTTCTTTGTCAGGTTTGCCTGTTACCCTGGCAACATCACAGGGCTCCCCGCCAGCATCGAACATGAGCTCATGTGAGTTTGAGGATGAAAGATCTGGAGGAAGCAAAGCGTTCGCCTGTTTGTCAGATTGACAAACACATATATCAGCTTGTGCTTCTTCTAATTTGTTCCACTGATGCAAATAAAGATGAGTGTGTGCTTTAACGGCATGGAGAGTCTGTCTTGTTTCCTGCAAAGAGGAAAAATGCACTTTTACATGACGCAGGAAAACCCTGACATCAAGGGCTGACGTGGTGGTCGGTGGAATCACCACAGGCCACCCATTACAGGTCCAGTTAAATAAATACTTCCAAGGCAGAAGTTAAATGGTCTGTAGATACAGCCCACGCACATGCACACACACGCACACACACACACACACACACACACACACACACACACACACACACACACACACACACACACACACACACACACACACACACACACACACACACACACACACACAAACCTACTTTACCAACGGTGTTCCATCAGGCAATCCTGTCACCAGTGGACCAGTGTTCTGGTCATTGTGAAGAAATTAAAATGAAATAGAAAATTTTCTTTTAGGGTCTTTTTTTCATAATATAACTACACATATACAGTGGTGGAAAAAAGTTTTCAGACATCCCATACATTTGCGAAATATTGCATTAAGAATCACTCTTAGGTTACTCTTCAAGTGCAACTACTTTTAGTACAATCACAGCCATAATACTAAACAAATCCTCAAAAAGTCATGAAAAACTTAGAATTGATTGGTTCCATAGAAATAAAAAATATTGAGTATTGGGATATTTTTGGTGGAATTTCATTTTGTTAGTTTTTCTTGTAAGCAATAAACAAAAAAATAATATTTGTATTTATTTGTGTCCATCTAATGCAGCCACACCTTTTGAAACACACAAAAATGATTTCCACAAATATTTCATGATAATATCTGAGATTGTGTAAAATTTTAAGGCTGTCCGAAAATTTCTTTCCACCACTGTAGAATATTTATTTTAAAGCAGTGCCAAGAGGGGACTGGAAACTCTGAATTCCATTGCCAGCAATTGAACAACATGTGTTACCTCAAAGTGAATTTTCCCTCAAACTTTCTTCATAACTTTCAGGAAAATAAATCTAATGTTTTGGATAAATTCACTTAATAAATTGGGTTTACCTGCAAATTCTTACTGGGCGTGGATGACTTTCCACTGACTGCATGCGTTAATATTTGATGTTTATCAAGAAATGTAGTATCAGAAACAACAACATTCTTTATTTCGCATGTATTAACTTTATTCATATAAAAGGAAACATTTTTAAATCATTACACACATATACACACACACACACACGCACACACACACACACACACACACACATACACACATACAGTGGTGCTGGTTGCATTGGATTCCAGCAGATTCCAAGATTTCATCACTGGAGCAAAAGCATCTGGGTTCTATCAGACTAAATGCCGTATCATCATGGGGGTGAATTATGTGACTAGTATGCAGGAGTTTCATACACATCCAGGCCTGTGGAGTGTTAAGTCAGTGACACAAGCCATGTACTAATTCCAGTTCAGTATCTATTATTCCATTTGCACTGGCAAAACATTTATAATACTAAATTCTCCTGTAATGTGAACTACGACAGGATGAGTACTCTCCTTTTAGCCAGCAATACTATCTTTACAATTTTTTGGCTGTAAATTTTGCTACAAAAAGCAGTGGATGTAAATGAAGAGATCACGTTGCTCCATCAAATCAAGGAGTCAAGACAAACTTCTGAAAACAGCTGTGAGACTTGAAAGAGATATTCAGGATCTGTAGACATTTTGATGCTTTAAGGTGGCAAAACATAATGTTAAACTGCATAAAGTTGTACTCAGTTATTTCTTTGTCTTTTTTTAAATACCAATTCCTGATGATTCTGCATCTTAAATTAACTTTGTATACAAATTGTTCAGCTTGTAGTTACTTTTTCTATGCAAGCTGCCCTGCTTTAGCATGATATAACTATGTTTCAATGAACACAAGTAAAATGCCAATGAAGTTGAATCTAAACTAATTCTTCTAATTCACTCTAGTAGTATTTTTATTTTATTTAACCAAAACATATTCTATTTTTTGTTGTTTTTGTTCTGTTGAGTTTGTTTTGCTTATAAATAATAGAAAATGAGTTAGGTGATTATTATTTGTTTTCTACTGAAATTTGTCTACAGAAATAAAAACAGTTTTTGTTGAACATAAGAACACCACACAGCCTGGCATTTAAAGACAGAAATACACGTCAAAATAGACAAGGATAATAATTGCATTTACCAATATACATGAACTGGTGTTTTACGAAACTTTGTTATTGAAGCAAAAAAAAAAAAGTTTAGCATTATGCTGGAAATATTTCCGAATACTATGAGAGATGGTCAAGGACCAGAATACTAACAAGCAACTGCAACACATTTACTACAGGGAACATTTAAAACCTTTTATGAAAATAACCATCTTTCAGACCATCTCACATTTTAGCCAGTTTCTTTCTTTCTTTCTTTCTTTCTTTCTTTCTTTCTTTCTTTTTCAGCGATAAAACAGTTTAACCATGACAAATGAAAAACAGTTAGTTATAATTTATATACAATTAGATAAGCACAATAAATAATGGTAAATAAACAAAGTAAAATCAGAGCTCTAGCTTTAATTGGGGTGAGCTAGGTAATTGTCATGAGGAGAAATTCATTTTAATGCAGTATGCTTTAATTTGGCATTAATATTAGGTTAACAAAATTGCCAAAGCATCCAGGATGGTGTAATAAAAACAAATAGAAAGAAGTGTAGACATACAATTACACAAATATTATGCATGTTATGCATTTTTAAATTTCACTAATATTTCTTAAGCAAAAATATTATAGAACATTTAATTGTGTTTTTAAAAACAGAAATAAAGAAATAAAATGGACATCATATTTCCCTTTATATTTTACCTGGCAGTGCAGAGAGGGCTCTGCAGCAACATTTACAATATATTGTCGGGAGACAAAAATGATTGTTTACTGATTTTCACTTTAATTCAAGTAACAGTGGGGCCCTTTGTGAGTTTGCTTATCTACATTTTTTAGTGGTTATGTTAACCAACCCTTGTGTTGTCCTGCTGGTCAAAATTGACTCATTTTAAAGTTTGAAAATGTGGGGGAAAAAAAACATTTTCGTGATGAAACTTCTGATGTCCACATTTTCAACGTTCAACGTTTTTTGGTGGAAAAAAAGAAATGTTAAAAATGTTTCTTAAGAACATTCACATAAAAATCAACCAAAATAAAATGTTGATTTTTATGTGAATGTTCTTAAACAAAATATTAGAAGTTTTACTGATATATATGTAATCACTTTAGATATTTTTATGATTTTTTTTTTGGAAGAGTTTTATTCATTTTTTGAAAAAATATTTACAGGAATTTTCTTGCCAAATTTGGGGGATTTTTTATTTATTTTTTTTTTTTAAATAAAACTTTTAAGGGAAACTTTTAAAGAATTATTGGAATTTTCTTCCTGAAGGTTTTGCAAATTTTCAGAAATTTGGGGAATTTTTTTGCAGAATTTTTGGATTTTTTTCAGACAAGGAAACAATATTTTTTGGTGCCCGTAAATGAGGACAACAGGAAGGTTAACTGATCTGACTTGTGACTGAATAAATGAGAGAAAATACAATAAAGTAGATGAACGTTCTCTGGCTGTGGTTACATTTCTTAGGTTGGATCGCCCTCTAGCGACCGAAACATAAATTACAGTCATTGACCTGCAGTTACAGCCTGTGTCCAGCAGGCGGCGCTGCAAAGTGATCCGCACCAACCAGAGGAGGAGAAGAGGAGGAAGCCAGGAAGCCTCCTGCTGCTTCTGACAGCCGTAGCCGAGAAGCAGTGCTAGAGAGCAAAAGGCCGGACTGCAGCTTGAACTGTCCGTCCTCCGTGGTTCAGGAAAAAGACGAGCAAACCTCCGCCGACATGTCGAAGAACACCGTGTCGGCCCGCTTCAGGCGAGTGGACGTGGACGAGTACGACGAGAACAAATTCGTGGACGAAGAGGACGGGGGAGAAAACCAGCTGGGTCCTGACGAGGCAGAGGTGGACTCCCTCATCAGACAATATCCTTCTCATGATTAGCTAGCTGCCGTTAGCCTGCTCGGTTTGCGGGGGAACGGTAGTCCTGGTTGTGTTCAGACTAACATTTATCTGCTCGTTGCTTCATTAGCTGCTGTCTGAACGGCGTTTAGCTAGCAGGCCAGTCGCTGTCCAGACTTGTCTCTCAGCCACATTCCAGGGATTTCTGCTTCCGAGCAGAAACAGGCCATCTGTAATGTAAAATCACTGCAAGCTGCTGTACGTCTGCAGAAACACCAGTTCAGGTTTTCGCCCTCCACTGCTTTTATTCACCGCAGTGCCTCTAAATGCTGCCGCAACTTTACTGTGCTTCTGCAAGTTAGCTTAGCAAGATGAGTGGAGGTTTGGCTCACCTGCTAAAAATCTGTTATCTTCTTGTTATCATGGAAGCTGTCATGGAGTTTAATTTCAGTCTTCTGCGCCTTATAAGGTTGAAAGTGCAGCACTTCCTCGTTAGATAAGTCCTTCAACCTCATCCTATGGTGGAGGAGAATTTCAACAGAAAACCAAAGCTCACGTCCACAAATATGGTCCAGTACGGCTCATCACTGTTTAGTACCTGTGTAAATAACTCAGTCTCAACAATATTAGCCTCACATGTCCATATTGATAGAACTGTTGCTCCATTCCTCCTTTAAACACAAGAAATCAGTTCTTCTCTCGTGTATGTAACTGGAGATTAAATCTGCAGGAGTGTTCAGTGCAAAAACCCTTAGTTGTGGACTACATGTTCTGTCTGACTGAGGTTTCAGTGCTTTTACTAATTCATGCCATCCTCTTCAAGTGACACACACCTTTGTTTAATGGCATCTTATTTGATAATGCTGTATACCTTTTATACAGAGGGTATTAAACTGAAGTTTGACTTAAAAAAATAGATTGCTGATCGAATTGCAATGACTGTAAGAAAAATGGCAGTAACCCAACCCTTGTTAGAGCTAATATGAGGCTTTAGCACTTTGATTTAGACCATTTGTTAGTGTATTTAGTAGGGAATTCATTCTGCTACTACTCATTTGGGCTGCAGGCCACTCAAGATACACTGCGAAGAGAAGTAGCAATAATTAGTTCACTGTAATGCAAAATTTGTAGGGCTGTGTAAAGGCAGAGCATTTTATTGATGTAGCTTATTTTATTGTAAGTAAATTCAGAGTTTTCCATTAAAAAGAAATAATAAACACCTTCGCAATGGCAGTGAGGAGATATCAAGAAGCCAGCAATATTCATTTTACTGTAACATGTGAGGAAATAAGATTCCAGGTTCTAAAATTTCAGAACCTGGAATCAGAGAACTTTGACCGTTTTCCCCTCATAATTAACTAAAACCGATTAATCAAAATAGTTTGATATCAATTAATTGTTGCAGCTCCACACCTGACAAATATTTGTGGGAACTAAATAACTTTATTTAATTTCCTCTCTTAATCTTATGTTCTTCAGAAAGAACTTTCCTCAGATCTGGATGAAAGTGGAGTTTTTAAAAACACTGCTGATGGTCTGAGAGGTCTGACTGGATTCTAGTGACAAGGTTTTGTGTTTGAAATCTCTTGATGCTTTTAGCTGCCATAATTATCTTTACAGTGTTTGTGATTTGGCGATGGGCTTTTCCTTTCTTGCGTTGCATCCTTGACCCTCCCTGCACAGGAAATCTCACAGAGGCTTTACATGCAGTCCTGAAGAACCCACCAATCAACACAAAGAACCAGAACGTTAAGGTAGGTTTGTTTTTTATTGTCAGTAATGTTTTGAGCATCATTGCATTTTTATATGTCACTTTAAGAACCTATGAGCTCTTGAATGGTGAAATTAGAGATGACATTCGGTGCTTCAGTTCCTCCCAAAAGTTTTTTTTTTCTCAGAAATACACAGTAGAAATATTGATCAGCACAGAGCAGGAGAACTTCTGCAGCTTAGGGGGATGTATTATCAAAAATAAAACATGTTTTTCAGAAAATGTGGCTTAATTTATCTGCAGTCACGTTTAACTATGAACCATTGTGTTCTTATTAGCTTAGAATGAGTCCTTCATATTTACATACTTCATACTCTTAAACGTAGCATCACCACAGCTGTCCAGAAGAGACAAACCAAACACTGTCTCTGTTTTTACCTTGAAATCGTGGCTCATTTAAGTCATTGACCGGGTTAGAAATTGGACTGACTCGTGGCACTGATTTATAATTTTAGAAGCAGGCTAGAAATGACCTGTCGGCTCTGGTCTTCAGCTTTTTCCCTCCTCTGTCCAGGACCGTGCGGAGGGTCTGGTGCTGAAGGTGCTCAGTGCCTTTAAGAGCAGCGACATCGAGAAGGGGGTGCAGTCACTGGACAAGAACGGCGTGGACCTGCTGATGAAATACATCTACAAAGGCTTTGAGAGGCCGTCAGAAAACAGCAGCGCGGTCCTGCTGCAGTGGCACGAAAAGGTAAATATTTCCACCTCACTGTCGAATGTAATTCCAAAGTGACAGGAGGATTCTTTTTTTTCCCCACTCATGACAATTTCAATTACATTGATTCTTTTCACCACATTTTGAAATATGTTTTTGACTCAACTAATGATTTTTTTATGACTGAATACTTTTCTGATTAAGAAATTAGTTGTTTGGTCTCTAAAACATCAGAAAACAGTGAAAATGTCAATCAGTGTTTCTCAAAAGCCCAAGATGACATCCTGAAATGTCCTGTTTTACTTACAACCCAAAGATATTCAGTTTACTGTCATAAAAAAGTAAAGGAACCTACAAATATTCAAATTTTAGAAGCTGGAATTAGAGAACTTCCACTCATACATAAAAGTGATAATTGGCTTATCAAAATATTTAATAATTAATCAGTCCTTGCAGTTCTAATTTTATGTGGCTGGTAACAGATGAGCACTTCTAATAACACCATTACTGTCTATGATACAAGCAGATGAAAGACTTTGTTGTTAACTTTGAGCTTTGTAGACAAAACTAGCTTAAGCTGAGATGCAGAAACTGTTGTTTGAGGAGTTGGTTTTGACTTCAAGAAATCCCATCCAGGACTGTCTTGTTGTTGGATTTGTAGCTTTAAGAATCAAAGTACATCAGTATTATTCTCCATAGAAGGGATTTGTGGTTTAAGACAGTGCAGTGAATGTGAGGGCTAGGTTGAGACAGACGTGTGGCCACACAGTGTGCTGAAACTTCTTAAATGGGATTTATTTATTTATTTGCATCGGATTTGATCATTTTCAGTGGTGGGGAAATAACCCGACCATATTTTGCTTGCTGTGTCCTCAGGCTCTGGCAGCTGGAGGAGTGGGCAGCATCGTCAGGGTACTAACAGCGAGGAAGACGGTCTAAAAGAGGAGCAGCCAAACTAAACATCACTGACAGATCGAGGGGGATGCACTGTACTGTGCTGTTCATGTAACAGATGGCATAGGGACTAAAAGGAAAAACTGATTTTTAACCCAATCAGATCTAAACAAGAGCATACAATCTGGGTGGTACGAGGTTAAAAATGGGTTTTCCTGTTTCTTCCTATGCATGATTGTCACCTAAATCATACTCCTGCTGGGTGCTACAGATAAGTTGTGTCAGTGCTGATTCACACCACTGTCCTGTCGTTACTGTACAATATGTGCTCAGTCTGTACGCCAGTAGTTTCCAACCTAAGGGTGGATGGATAAAACGCACATTCCTATAGGTTTTCCTTCAATTTTTGCTTTTTTCATGTTTAAATTTTCTCATAAAACCAGTAGATGTAAGTGGATTCCCTTTATTCAAGCAATAAAAATCAGAAAGGTTGGGCACCACTGATGTACACACGAGCTAACACACGTGTGCTGCAACACAGGCATGACTTCTAGTAATGCATCCTCCACACAAACACAGAAGGTTTCAGCTTTGTTCCTCTCAGGAAAACCCTCTGAGTATTTAGATTCCGTCGTTCTCTTGGGTTATCTCAGCTCTGGAGGGCTCCTGGCGGAATAAAAGCCCGACTCTCTGTCAGTAAATCCTCCCACAGCGACACTTGAGCAGCGGGAGTCTCCATGAAAAGCACAGTCACAGATGGAGGGGGGTGGATTTGCTCACAGGGGGCTCGCTATTTACCCCGGGAGAGGGTGGGGGAGGAGGGGCTTGGTGCCATCCATCCATGGTTTCACGCTGCCTGCTGCCCCAGTTAAGGATTATTATTACCCTCGATGCATCTCCACCGCCACTCTTATTAATCCCACTTTGGTGTTTCTCACATCGTCCGTCTGTCTGACGATCTCATGCGACTGAACAGGGCTTTATGTGGCTCTGCTGGTACTGTTCTCTGTACTTTCAGGAAAAACACCCTAAAAATATGTGCTCAGATTCTTTGATTCTTTAAAAAAAAAAAAAAAAAAAAAAAAGTCTAGGATTAAACATTATCCTCTTTGTTTTGTTATTATTTTGAGTAATATTGATTTAAAATCCCTACTCGGCCAAAATTAAAAACACTGCTCACAGGTTTGACAATATGGATGTGTTTGTTGCTAAGAAAATGTCTGTTTTTGTGAAACGAGAGGGAATTTAACAGATTTAAGATCTATAGTTTGCATGATCCCGCTTTTGAGATTTTGAGTTTTCACTGAAGCATTTCATACCTGTCTTTTGTACTTGTTTTGTCTCTCTTCTGGAAAAATTCAGTAATTTTTGTACGAGTTTAATTTCATGCTGTTGGATTTTCAGAACTAATCGTCCACACAGGTGTTGTCTTGCAGCTGGAAGACAAACCTTTACTCCCACGTGAATTGACTGAAAGTTGAATTCATTTTGTATAATATGGAGAACTGAAAATGTGAAATCTTTTATCTGCCTTATCAGGTAGATTGCGTCTGTTGCCAAATGATTTATTTTGCTTTCCTGGAATAATGTAGCTTACACTGATGATTTAGTTGAGCTTGTGTGTTTAGAGAAGACAAAGTGGTGAAAATGAACTCAAAGCAAAGTGTGTTGTGGTTCAAAAAGTTGCAGCTTTGCTCCTCATGTCGTCAGTCAGTTCCAGTGTTTTAATTTTGGTCCCGCTCATTTCCAAACACTGAGTAAAGGTCCCTCATGGGCTTTCTCAATGGATTTTGCTTTTCAGAAAACACAGATCAACACAGTTGTGTTTTTATCACCAGTGGGTATTTAAACATGGGTTGTCATGTTTGAATACTGTCATCAGTGATGATGTATCCAGACATTAGATACCTTTTCTAATGCAGTAATGAATAGATTACATGAGCACAGACGTGACGAAGGTCTGATGACGTCTTCTTCTTCATGTATTTCTAGTCAGAGATGCTCTTCTAGCTGAGGGCCAGAAGACGATGGAACATACCAAACTGATGTACAATCTGCCTTACTCAACTATTCCTTTTTTATGTTTGTGCTTTTTTGAAAAAAATAAAAAGTATGAATGCTAATCTAAGCTTTGTGGTGATTTTTGAATGTTTTATGCGCACAAATAAAATCTAGTTAAGGGCCTGTAGGTATTAAACTGATAGAGGTGAAAGATTAAAGTAAACATCCTGCACCTTTATTCCTACTCACATACTCAGAGACATTTTGCAGTGACGACACAGAATGTTGTTGGTCATGGTGAATGATATTTGACTACTTGACCCAAAGCAAAATGAATTATTCAGAATAGTTTCTCCTTTTTGCATTTTAGCTGAGCATTGGATGGGCCTTGCCATCCATTTTCTTTTCTTACAATGCAGTTATTTTCACTGTAGTTTGCTGAGTGTGTTCGTTTGGTTGTGGCCTCTTTCTGCAGGATAATGTGCCGTGCCACAAAGCAAAAATGATTAAGGAATGGTTTGAGGCCAAGTCAACACCTGAAACTCACAACAGTGAGTTTCAGGTGTTGACTTGGCCTCCAAATTCCCCAGATATCAATCCAATCCAGCAGCTGTGGGATATTCTGGACAAACAAGTCCGATCCATGAAGGCCCCACCTCGCAACTTCCACGACTTCAAGGATCTGCTGCTAACTTCTTGGTGCCAGATGCCACAGCACACCTTCAGGGCTCCAGTGGAGTCCTCGACAGCTCTGGGCTGTTTTAGCAGCAAAAGGTGGACCAACACAATATTAGGCAGGTGGTCATAATGTTATGCTTGATGGTTGTATATTATCATATATTACATAACTGAAATATGAATGTAATGGAGTAGAAAGTACAATATCCCTCTGAAATCCTGTGAAGTAGAAGTATATAGAAGCATAAAATGGAAATATTCAGTACTTAAGTAAAAGTGCTGAGTTCTCAATACTATTTACATACAAACGATTGCCTGCTATCGTCACTAGGTGGCACCTTTGTTTTATGGTTTAGAGTGGGGGACATTCCCTCCAGACAACATATTTTAATACTATAAAATAGGTATAAACGGTCTGTTGAAGTTCTATTTTATTTTTTGTACTTCTTTTTCTTTGTATCTTTCTATCCTATAAGTTATACAAGAAATGCAAGTAAATTTATACTTCAGTAAAAGTACAAAAAGAATTTACATCAAAATATACTTAAAGTTATTATGCAGAATGGCATATTTAAGAATAATGTAGTTGTATGAGTAAAACTATTTATGCATTATTGTGTTCAGAACTTTGAAGTTGGAGTTGGTAAAGATAATTTAATTACTTTATATAATTTTTCTCCTGGGTCGCTTTTTAATTTCTCTCTGGGGCTCAAAAATGTTTTAACCTCATCTGTAGTATGATACCGTAATTTATTTGTTGATTATATACACACTGAAACAAAAGTACTCATCGACTTCTGTTTTCTTCTTGTCAGCAGGTTCCATACAATTGTACTTTGTTAGCTAAAATTTAAAAATGTTAAGGTCAACTAAATTAACCAGTTTGTATTATATTGATATAATATTTTTGAATTAATACAACAAACTTACTTCTGATGGTAAGTTTGTGTGAATTTAGTACAGGAGCCACGGCATGAAAAACACTGGTATGATTCAATGAAACTCCGTGTTGACAGTGAACATTCTGAATGCGTGTAACATCTATTCTGTCTGACAACACAAGTAAAAGTACAGTTAATTTGTGAAACAAGTAGTCATCAAAATAACTACAAATAGAAAATACCTAATTAGTGTACATAAGTATATACAGAACAAATGATCTGAGTTGCAATGAATTAAAAAACAGACTGAAAAACTACCAGCATATTCCCTCATTAGATAATTTGTCACCAGGACAAGATTTCCACTCTGTATCTCTCAGCTGTGATCACGAAATATTACATTAATATTTTACACTAGTCACTACACCAGTTAAAAAAATAAATAAATAAAAAGGACAGATTTCACCCCTTGTGTCACTCTAAAGCAAAAACCTTGTTTTGTTCAGCATGTTTTTTTCTGTAACCAGCTTTTCTGTAACCCAATATCAAGAGGTATATCATACCTTCAGTAGCAAAACTGCACCGGTTACATGTTTTTTATAACTTTAAATGGTGCATGCTGGGTAATGTTTCAAGGGTCATATCACCATGTAGATTAGGTGGTTGTTCAAAATTAATCAGAACATATGGTAGGTCTCTTTTTGTTGCCTATGTTTTGATACCAGGTTCATCTTCTAGCCATTTCTGGTTTTTTTTTGGTAATATAATTATCTAATATAAAGCTGATATTTTGACTGAAAAATGTAAGATCTGAAAAATGTTCACAGGTTAACAGTAAAGAGTTATTTTGGAAGAGAACAGGGAAAATCTAGTCAACGTGGCAAGCACTGGACATAATGACTTTGTTGTCGCCTTAATGTATTTTTTTTTGTTTTTGTTTGTGCAGTTCCATAAAAGATTTACAACAAAATGAAAAAGAAATCTCCAATGCTTCTGGCTAGTTTTTCATGGGCAGGTTCTGTAAATGGTTTGAAAGTACACAAGTATTACAACAGTGTGCAGGTATTTTCCCACAGCCCTTTGCTATTTAGATATACTGTACAAATGTTTGTAACTATTTTTAAAAATTACCAAAATTACACCATTTACAGAATAGTCAGAAACTGTTTTGAACTTTGCAACAGTCCCTGAACAAATCGTATGTGGTTTGCAGTTCCATCAGGAAAATTCAGCCAAATCTAAGCTTAAAATGGTGATATTTCAGTAAAACCATTTTATTCTACTTGTCTCATCTCAAAAGTGGACAGATAAACCAATTGCACCAGATCTTATAAAAAATGTAAGACTTCTGCGCTCCTTGCTGCAACTGAGGACTATGAATGACTCAGCTATGACGAATGGTCACATGCGAACATTGTGCTGAACTGAAAAAGAAAATAGAATGGAAGATCAGAAAGATGATGTTAAAAGATCCAAGTTCTTGCTTCACGTACACACACACACACACACACACACACACACACACACACACACACACAGAGGAATCCTTGTAATTATTACTCAGACTAGTTTCTCTGTGATAAAGCGTTGAGGAATCAGGTTTGAAATGACTGTAGATTTCTGCATCATTTACACACACACATAGACATTACATCCCACAACTTGAATGTAAACAAATACAAGAAAATGCATTCAGTTTTCATTGCAATGGTTTCAAAATTGTGGTCAAAAAGAGTGCAGGACACCTGCAAGCTACAATATGTGCACCTTGAATGAAGGAAACAGTGATATTGTTGGAACAAGAAGTTCTATTCTACCACATCAATCCTGATCAGC
The DNA here is from genome assembly GCF_022539595.1 of Amphiprion ocellaris. Taxonomy (NCBI): domain Eukaryota; kingdom Metazoa; phylum Chordata; class Actinopteri; family Pomacentridae; genus Amphiprion; species Amphiprion ocellaris. The sequence goes on along the minus strand of NC_072767.1, from coordinate 21,434,198 downwards.
AAAAAAACAACCTTCCAAGCTTTAAATGTGTTAATATCAAAAGCAACAGTGTTTGTACAACAACAATCAACAACCAGAATATGGTACAGTTGTGTGTTTACTTGTACAAACAAACACATGCAGCATGAAGAGCAAACAAATGCAGTATGAAGATTGGGTTTTGTTTTATTTTATTTTATTTTATTTTTTTATTTATTATTTTTTTTTGGGGGGGGGGCAAATTTAGAGTATCCAATTAGCCAAAGGTTTGTGTTTTTGTGCTCTCCCTCTTTTTTTTTTTTTTTTTTTTAAGGTTCATTAAAGTCCTTATGTTTCTCCAATGACGTAGTAGACAAGGATGGCACTGGACTTGGGTCATTAATATATATATATAAATATATATACACAAAACATATATATATGTGGATAGATAGATAGATAGATAGATAGATAGATAGATAGATAGATAGATAGATAGATAGATAGATAGATAGATAGATAGATAGATAGATAGATAGATAGATAGATGATAGGGGGTGAGGAATAGAAGGGTGAGGAATGGGGGTGAGGGGTGGTAGAAAAAGTTGGTGAAGACAAGGTAGATAGAGTAGAGGTTAGGGTGGAGGGAGGAATGAGGGTGGGGGTGTGAAGAAAGCTAGCTGGTAGCTGATACACTAGTAGATGTAAGTGTGGAAGGCCCTCATAATCCTCCTAATAATACGTCTGAACCAGCCGATGTTGTCTGTGTTGGTTTCATGTGGAATCTCGATACAGACTTCTCCAGCAGACTGGCATGGAGCTGGACTTTGGTCGTTAAGGTCTACGTAATGTTGCCATGATGAAGCAGACTGAAAAGGAGCCAGACTTTGGTCATGGACGTCTCCGTGCTCTTCCCATGATGTAGCACATAGGGATGGATCAGGACTTTGGTCATTAATGTCAGTGTGTTCATCCCACGACGCTGCAGACTCCCAGGAAGCTGGACTTTGGTGGTTAATGTCCACGCGTTCTTCCCATGATGCAGCCGACTGCCAGGAAGCTGGATTTTGGTGGTTGAAGTCCATGCGTTCTTCCCACGATGCAGCCGACTGCCAGGATGCTGGATTTTCGTGGTTATTGTCCACGCGTTCTTCCCATGATGCAGCAGACAGAGGCGGAACCGGACTTCGGGCACTGAAGTCTGTTGAGTTCTGATGGAGGCTGGGAGCAAAGAAGCGATGCTCCAGAACCTCTTGAGCTGTGATCCTTCTGCCTGCATCAAGGGACAGCATACTTTTAATCAAGCTGACAAAGATCTTTTGATCCTCTTCGTATCCCGGATCTTGCACCATATACTTCTCAATGTCATTAAGAGAATTGAGTTTCATGCTCCTCGTCTCTGACGCACAAAATCCATGCTGATACTCCGCTGGAGTCTTGAATCTCCAGCGTGATGTGCCGAACTCCTGGCTGAAGAAAAACTCAGGAGTGTAACATCCACGGTCAAGGACGTCATCACATGGTTGGCCTTGCGTTTCGAAGATGAATCTGAGGACATCATACTCCGTTTTTCCAGGGTAGAGTTGGCACCCAGTGGCCAACTCCACCATCAGTAGTCCCAGAGCCCACATATCAACTGACTCATTGAATGGTACTCCAAGTAGCATTTCTGGTGCACTATAATGGAGGGTGCCCATCCAGTCACCTTGGTTTACCGCTGACATGAGACGTGCCACACCAAAGTCAATAAGTTTGACCTTCAGTGGCTGCTCATGGCGGTTTACAACCATAACATTGGGCGGTTTTAAATCGGCATGTATAATGCCACTGGAGTGTAGGTGAGACAGTGCTGTGGCCAGTTGGTGCAGTATAGGCCTCAGCTCTCTAGTGGTTAGACCTCTGGGGTTTTTCTCCTGCAGGTAATCCTGAAGGCTGAGATCAAGGAGTTCAAAGCTTATGCATATGTTCTCCTTGTCAAAGAAAAATCCATTGCACTGTACAATGTTGGATGTGTCTGTGTTCAAACGGCGCAGCCGTTTCAGGATGGCTATTTCATCCATCGCCACTTCCAGAACACCTTCTTCGCTTTTGTTAACTTTGACCGCTTCTATCTTGGTGGTTTCCGTATTACGGCACTTGGCTACAATGCCAAAGCTGCCCTCCCCGAGGATATCCTCCACCACATGGCAGCTGCCAAGTCTGCTTCCCTTCTTAATTCCGAGTTCTTTTGCCATGCTGCTAGGTTCTAATGTTGCAGAGAGTGTCGTCTCAAGCGTCTTCTTTTCTAAAGAGTGTCTTCAGGTCAACCTTGTTTCTGGTCCTATTGCTTTGAATCTACCCAATTTATACCCTTTTTGAGACTAGTGATTGCATCATCTGTGATGTCACAACAGTTGCGCTTTGATTGGTTGTGACATCACGTTCGACGATTTTGCCATGTGGTTGCTAGGCAACCAGTGGAATAATCTGTACCCAACAAGCTGCCAAAGGCCAAAACGTTTTAGCTAAAATATGAGACTTTCATCCAAAAGGCTTCAAACATGTAAAAGAACGTAAAAGCATGATAATGAAATAATAATTAGTTTCATGACTCGGATAAGCAGCCAGTTGTGAATGTGGTGGTTTTACTTCAGTAACCAATAACGTTGTTTGTCCCGCCTCAGACTGTGTCGATCTTAGCGTTGGTTGATGGTCAGAGAAGCAGAGCTGAGACTCCATCAGTGAAACGTTGTTGAGTTTGTGATGGTGGAGCTGCAGAGGACCTGGACTCCTGCTGTTTTCCGCCTGAGTCTAGAGAGACTTGACGCTGTTTTCTCCGCTAATAGGTGACACTTGGCGCTGGTGAGTTAACTTCGAGCAAAAGGCAGCTAGCTGTTATGCTAAACTGTGGTATTGTTAACCGAATTGACAACGTTAGCCAAACGGCTAACGGGTAATCTACGTTCACTCGTGCTAATTGTGTTAGCTGCCTAACATACTGTTTGTTCTAAGTTGACAACAATAGGAGACCTACATGTTCTGTATACTAGAGTGTTTGTCAAATTGTTATATATTCTGTGAACCTGCTAGTTATGTTGGTAAAAATTGCCCATGAGCTAATATAGTGCCTTAAATAAGCTGCTGCCTTAAGTATTAGCTCCATGAAACTGATGGATTTGATGTTCATTTGTCATGGATGAGACAGCTTTTAGTGAAATTTTACTGAAGTGGTTGGACAGCTGTATTACAATGGAACAGTAAACTGATTTCATGACAGCTTTACTCTGTGGTCAGTAATGTTCATAGGTTCACTTAAAGCATAAATCTAATTTAAATGAGACCCACAGATCAGGTTTTTGAGTTGGAGCCTTTTTGACTTGGAATACAGTAGAGCAGAGATATAAAGAGATACATGGGAGTTTTCTTCAGGCCTTCCAGAGTGTCATAGAAGATTTGTGAGTTTTCTGCTAAACCAATCAATTTATCTTTATTGTCCCCTGAGGGAAATTTGCTTTGCAGGCGGGTAAAACAACAAACACAAAACATAGCAACACAACTCCAAACACAATCACTATCATAAAAATTCAAGTAAATTGCTGGCAAGGACAAGTGACCATACACCACGAGGGAAAACTGAAGGCAGGACCATCATTCCACATCACAATCATTCACCTCTTTCTAAGATTCAAATTAAATTGTGCAATGGCTTGGGCTACAAAAGAGTCCCTCATCCTGTTTGATTTGTTTGAATAGTCAGCAAGCCACAGACCAGGCTTACACCTTAAACCTACACCAGAAGTGTGGTTGAATCTAATTTTACTCTCACACACAGTTCTGTGAGCAGGATTTACACATGCCTACCTGCTTACAGATCAGACCAAGTGGTTTGGGATCGAGAACAGTGAAAATCAGAAGACCTATTTATGTTTTTTGCTTAATATATCCTTTGGTGCTTATTGGGTTGCTAACCTGTCAAACACCAATACCGCGTGTTACTTTGACAATAAGCTTTGTGGCATGTCTAGCATTATTGTTGTCCATCTTCTTGACTGTCCAGCTGAAGCTGTGGTTAGACAAGGCAGAGGAGAGGTATCCTCAGGACGTAGTGAAGGCCGAGCTGAAGTACCTTTACAGGCCACACACGGCGGATGTCATGGAGTTATCCAGGGCTCTGATCAGGACAGGACGCCTGGACCTAGTGAGGAGGTTGCTGCAAACAGTGGTGCCAAAACAGACGGCTAAGAAGAGACCAGTGACTAGATCTGTCTCATATACCTGAAGCAATAGACAGATAATAGATAGACAGTGTCACAACCCGGCTCAAGGCTAGACATTGGAGGCGAGTTGTAACTAAAAATAAGTTTATTTTACAGAACTATATGGGAAAGTACCCAAAGTAAAAGCAAACAAGGTGGAAGCCAGAGAAGAGAGAGCTGGACTGGCTGACTGTTGCCACCCTACATATGTGAGCTGAATGTCCACCACAGCTTGATACCCCCTGCCACATCAGACAGTGACTCGTGAACTTTCTGACACCATTTCACATTTTTAAATGAACAACTGGCTCTCCTGCAGGGACCATTTAAATAACTGTTACTCAAATGAATAGTGTCACCACTATTATAAGGATTTTTGAAAGTTTCTGACATTAATGGTCCTGTTGCTGCTTCAGTAAAAGCCAAACACTACCTCTCTCTGAGTGGATGCTCTACCACTGATCACCAGCAGATGAAGGAATATCAAAGTTAGGTGTTGTCTTGTTGTGAAAAGTTCTGTTTTTGGTGCAAAAATGATTTTATCAAACCTTTAAGAATTGCAATGTATGTTTGTGCAAAGGAAATTTAAAATGGTTGAAAACAAAAAACAATTTGAAGTCTCTTAATATACAGTATTTCTACTCACCTTTAGTGATACTAGCTTGGATGCTGTACTCCAACACCTCGTCCAGTGGGTGATAATGAGCACTGATGGCTGTGGCCTGCAGCATTTCTACCAGATACGGCATCTTCCCTTTGGACAGGTCATAGGAGATTGTGTGGTTCCAGGAGTAGGGCACACTTTCCTTGTCGATGCTGAACATTCGGGTGGATAGAGCGTACAGCTGCAGCTACACTTAAAAAGCCCACTCTAGATCCAGATGTTTTAGCCAACTATAGACCAATTTCCAACCTCCCATTTCTCTCCAAAATTCTGGAAAGAACAGTTGCAAATCAATTATGTGAACATTTACAAAGGAATAGCTTGTTTGAAGAGTTTCAGTCAGGCTTCAGAGTGCATCATAGCACAGAAACAGCTCTGGTGAAAGTTACTAATGACCTTCTCATAGCGTCAGATAATGGACTGGTCTCTATACTTATTTTATTGGACCTTAGTGCAGCATTCGATACAATCGACCACAAACTTTTATTACAGCGACTAGAACATTCTATTGGCATTAAAGGGACAGCACTGGACTGGTTTAAATCCTACTTATCAGACAGGTTCCAGTTTGTGCATGTCAACAATGACTCTTCTGAGCATACTAGGGTTAATCATGGAGTTCCTCAGGGTTCTGTCTTAGGACCAATACTGTTCACATTATACATGCTTCCCTTAGGCAACATTATTAGGAAGCACTGTATTAATTTCCATTGTTACGCTGACGACACTCAATTGTATGTATCTATGAAGTCAAATGAAACTAATCAGCTAGCTAGACTGCAAGATTGTCTTAATGACATAAAGACCTGGATGACCTATAATTTCTTACAACTAAATTCAGACAAGACTGAAGTCATTGTATTTGGCCCCAAACATCTTAGAGAATTGCTTTCAAAGCATATAGTTACTCTGGATGGCATTACATTGGCCTCCAGTACTACTATGAGGAACCTCGGTGTTATCTTTGACCAGGACATGTCCTTTAACTCGCACATAAAACAAATCTGTAGGACTTCCTTTTTCCACCTGAGAAATATTGTGAAAATCAGGAACATCCTGTCTCAGAGTGATGCAGAAAAACTAGTCCATGCATTTGTTACTTCTAGGCTTGACTACTGTAATTCCTTATTATCAGGTTGTCCCAATAGCTCTCTGAAATATCTACAGCTGATCCAAAACACTGCAGCCAGAGTACTGACGGGAGTTAGCAAGAGAGATCATATTTCTCCTATATTGGTTTCTCTTCATTGGCTTCCTGTTAAATCTAGAATAGAATTCAAAATCCTTCTTCTGACATATAAAGCTCTTAACAACCAATCTCCATCATATCTTAAAGACCTGATAGTACCATATTACCCTAGCAGAACTCTTCGCTCTCAGACTGCAGGCTTACTTGTTGTTCCTAGAATCTCTAAAAGTAGAATGGGAGGCAGAGCCTTCAGTTATCAGGCACCTCTCCTGTGGAACCAGCTCCCAGTTTGGGTTCGGGAGGCGGACACCCTCTCTATTTTTAAGACCAGGCTTAAAACCTTCCTTTTCGACAAAGCTTATAGTTAGGGCTGACTGGGGGACCCTGACGGGGTATGCTGGTGTTTTCATTTGCACAACTGACTTCCCCTCTTGACGTCCCTTTAGTTTGCCCCTAGTTATGCTGCTATAGGCCTAGACTGCTGGGGAACCTCTCTTGATGCACTGAGCCCTTCTCTAACTACCTATGTATTTACTATATATACCATTATTGCATTACATTCACTCTGTTTCTTTCTGTGTCCTTTCTCCGAGTGTCCCTGGTCCCAGAGCTGGATGCTGGATGCTTCAGATGTGTGGCTGTGTTTTATGGTCCTTGTGTCCCACCCCCCCACCTCTCTATCTCTACCCCTCTATCTGTGTCCCTCTATCTCTACCTCTACCCCTCTATCTCTACCTCCCTACCTCTTCTGTCCCTCTCAACCCGCCCGGCCAGCAGGCAGATGGGTCCCCCCACATTAGAGCCGGGTTCTGCTCGAGGTTTTTTTCCCTGTTAAAAGGGTGTTTTCCTTGCCACTGTCGCCTTTTGGCTTGCTCTGGGGGTCAGGCATATGGGTTCTGTAAAGCGTCTCGAGACAATTTGACTGTAATTGGCGCTATATAAATAAAATTGAATTGAATTGAATTGAGCTGCCCGGGGCCCGTCTGGATGTAATCCTCTGTGTAGTCCTGAGAGAGCCCAGTGAGGGAGAAAAACATTACTTTGTGGCTAATTACAGTAATTATCCTTACCTTTGTTGCTGACATTTTCCAAAACACAGTTAAAAATTTAGAATGTGTCACTATCTGTCAGACAGCCAACTGGAAAGTTCAGATTTGAAAGATTTGGCTGAAAAACCTTACATGGGCACAGAAGATTGCATTTTTTTTTTGCAAGTAAAAGTGTTCACTGTCATTGATTACTAATCTGTTGCATAGTTAAAGCATCTGCGAATGGATTTCCATACTGTACTAAAAAACCCCAAACCGTCTGCATTGTAGGAAAAACACACTGCAGGGCATGAAAATGAAAAATCATGGCAAGCAGAACAGTAAACAGGCAAGTAAATATTACTTAAATTACAAGAAAAGAGAAATTATTTATTTAATATTTATGTTGTTGTAGTAACTGTGTCTAAACACTGATATTTAATCAAAGAATTTTCTTGAAACTTGCTGTTTTTAGTTGTGGTCATAGTGATGCTGGCAGCAACAGTATGTGGAATCACAGCTGAAAAAGCCAGTGCAGTTTTAGTAAATCAAAAACATTAAACAGTGATAAATGATTTACAGTCTTTTATCCATGTACCTTGATGCTGATGTCAGCTTGTGAAGGCAGCTGTAAGATGTGTCCGTTGACTACAATGTCCAACAACAACGCTCCATCAGAGTCCAGGCCCCTGGCAATGTGGGTCATCCTCAGGATCTCACCTGGCAACGTCCAATCACATCATACTTCTTAGTCAACCTATTAATCTAACAGGCGTTTGTGTAAAGTTTTCATTATTTCATAAGCAACCCACAGACATTGGTACCTGTAGCAAACTCCACCTGCGTCTCTCGCCTGAAGACGCCTCCTGTTAGCGTGTAGCCGTTGACAGCCTCCCCTATTTCCTGCACAGTGGTCCAGTAGATGGGGTTCAGGATGGAGATGAGCTTCCTCATTGCAGGCCCTTGAATTTAAAGGCCTTAAAGTTAGTTACACTAAGAAAGTTCAAGAGGACAACTTACTTTTTAATGCAGTGTGGTATGAAACCATTGGAAGACTGACCTAATGTCCTCGGTACATTAGAAATTGTGGCTTTGATGATTTTGCTGCCAGACTTGCTATCTGTGATGGTGGCATTAAGGCTGGCGATGCCAAACTCAACATCATTGATGTTCCCTATAATGTTTCCTCGAGCCTTCTGGGGCCCACCTGACAACAAAAGAAGGTATTTAAGTGTAAATGCCGCAAGTGTATAAAGAACCACACACACTTACAGCACTTTTATGACATGCTTTACCTGGGCAGGCCTGCGTGTTACACCTGGACAGCTGGGTGGAGTCTCCTGGACACGGCCGGCCACCGTTACTGGGAGATGGACTATTGCAGAGCCGAACACGTGTCCTCTCACCGCCTCCACAGGAAGCAGAACATTCTCCCCAAGGCTGCCATGAAGCCCAGTTACCATCAACTGCAATGATGCACCCCGTAAACACATAGTAAGTAAGTTGTACAAGCAGTCATACAGTATACATACCATCACGCAAATGGTCGACAAGCAATTTAGTCTTTTTGGGATACTTTCAAAACTATGAACACACAGTTTATAATTATGAGTAATTAAAAACACATTCTACATGTTTCCAAATAAAACAAAAACAGGCATATTCCATTGACAAGTATCATTTACAGACACTTCATTTTTCATTTGAAGAGCATTTTAAGCATTTGTTTGAGCATGTATGACATCTGACCCTGACACTCATAAACATGCCGACTCACCGGGGCAGTTGACTGTGCTGCATCTCTGTATCTGTGTATCAGCAGCTGCACAAGCTCTCCCACCATTAGCAGGTCTGGGGTTGTCACAGGTCCTGTAGCGCCTCATCTGACCTCCATTACATGTCTTGCTGCAGCTGCCCCAGCTGCTCCATGGACCCCAGTTACCATTGACTGAGATAAAGTGGTTAAAAAAAAAAAAAAAAGGTTAGAAGAAAAGAAATGGATATAAAGACACAGGATAAGATATGCAGGATATTTGTGATATAAAAGTAGCAAGACTGAATAAAAGATAAATAATAAAAATAACTCACTGGGGCAGGGGTCGCTGTTACAGAAGTCAATATGCACATCGTTGCCCTCACACTGCCTGCCACCGTGCTGAGGCGTGGGGCTAGCACAGAGGCGTGTTCTCTGTCTGGTCCCACCTCCACAGGAAACACTGCAGGCTCCCCAGCTCACCCAGGACGACCACTTTCCATCCACTGGTGAGCAGAAGATATGAATCATCTAATATCTGTTTAAAATCTGCTTTTAGCCATGACTCTTACATCCACTTGGTGAAAAGGAAAATGTTTCTCAAAGCATAATAATGCCCTTACCAGGACATGGCCTCTCCTTGCACACTTGTGTTTGTGTGTCTGTGCCCTCACACTGCGGCCCATCAAATGCTGGAGGGGGGTTGTTGCATAGCCGGATCCTGGACTGCATACCCTTACCACAGGTCTCACTGCATGGGCTCCATGGTAGCCAAGACCCCCAGTTACCTTCCACTGTTGGAGTAAAAACAAAGTTTAATGCACATGGTACATGTTAACTGCAGGGTAAATCTTTTAACAGCAGTTGCAAAAACACAACAGTGACCCATATGCAAATACAAAATTGAGAGAATTCTTTTTTTTCCGCTTAGTCAAACACAGTTTGAATTTTTTTCAAAAATACCATTTGTATACAGCAGCAGCAGTCTATATGGGGCAACCATTGGAAATTAGATCGTTGACAGTCTGCAATTTTTAGGTATGTACTACATTTATAGAAAATGTGTTTTATATAGTGTTCTTTTCACCTGGACATGGTCTGACACTGCACATGTCGTTCTAAAAACGTCATAGTATAGCCTTTGGTCGAAAAAACATCATAGTACAGCATGTCACCCAAAAAACGTCATAGTATAGCATGTCGCTCTAAAAACGTCATAGTATAGCATGTCACTCTAAAAACGTCATAGTATAGCATGTCACTCTAAAAACGTCATAGTATAGCATGTCACTCTAAAAACGTCATAGTATAACATGTCGCTCTAAAAACATCATAGTATAGCCTTTGGTCCAAAAAACGTCATAGTATAGCATGTCACTGTAAAATCATCATAATATAGAATGTCGCTCTAAAAACGTCATAGTATAGCATGTCCCCCAAAAAACGTCATGGTATAGTATGTCGCTCTAAAAACGTCATAGTATAGCATGTCGCTCTAAAAACGTCATAGTATAGCCTTTGGTCCAAAAAACATCATAGTATAGCATGTCACCCAAAAAACGTCATAGTATAGCATGTCGCTCTAAAAACGTCATAGAATAGCATGTTGCTCTAAAAACGTCATAGTATAGAATGCCACTCTAAAAATGTCATAGTATAGCATGTCACCCAAAAAACGTAATGGTATAGCATGTCGCTCTAAAAACGTCATACTATAGCATCTCGCTCTAAAAACGTCTTAGTATAGCATGTCACCCAAAAAACGTCATAGTATAGTATGTCGCTCTAAAAACGTCATAGTATAGCATGTCGCTCTAAAAACCTCATAGTATAGCCTTTGGTCCAAACAACGTCATAGTATAGCATGTCGCTCTAAAAACGTCATAGTATAGCCTTTGGTCCAGAAAACATCATAGTATAGCATGTCACCCAAAAAACGTCATAGTATAGCATGTCGCTGTAAAAACGTCATAGTATAGCATGTCACTCTAAAAACGTCATAGTATAACATGTCGCTTTAAAAACGTCATAGCATAGCATGTCGCTCAAGAAACGTCAGAGTATAGTCTGGGTTAAAAATGTCATAGTATAGGATGTCACTCTAAA